>NC_133336.1:216628918-216652602 GCF_042186555.1 Aquarana catesbeiana | reverse complement strand
TACACACGCGAGATTCTTCCCTGTGTGACCCCACCGCCAGCTTACAGGATTCCCTGTGTGACCCCACCGCCAGCTTACAGGATTCCTGTGTGACCCCCACCGCCAGCTTACAGGATTCCCTGTGTGACCCCCACCGCCAGCTTACAGGATTCCCTGTGTGACCCCCACCGCCAGCTTACAGGATTCCCTGTGTGACCCCCACCGCCAGCTTACAGGATTCCCGGTGTGACCCCCACCGGCAGCTTACAGGATTCCCAGTGTGACCCCACCGCCAGCTTACAGGATTCCCTGTGTGACCCCACCGCCAGCTTACAGGATTCCCGGTGTGACCCCACCACCAGCTTACAGGATTCCCAGTGTGACCCCCACCACCAGCTTACAGGATTCCCGGTGTGACCCCCACCGCCAGCTTACAGGATTCCCGGTGTGACCCCACCGCCAGCTTACAGGATTCCCGGTGTGACCCCACTGCCAGCTTACAGGATTTCCCGGTGTGGACCCCACCGCCAGCTTACAGGATTCCCGGTGTGACCCCACCGCCAGCTTACAGGATTCCCTGTGTGACCCCACCGCCAGCTTACAGGATTCCCTGTGTGACCCCACTGCCAGCTTACAGGATTCCCGGTGTGACCCCACTGCCAGCTTACAGGATTCCCGGCGTGACCCCACCGCCAGCTTACAGGATTCCCAGTGTGACCCCACCGCCAGCTTACAGGATTCCCAGTGTGACCCCCCACCATCAGCCTACAGGATTCCCAGTGTGACCCCACCATCAGCCTACAGGATTCCCGGTGTGACCCCACCACCAGCTTACAGGATTCCCGGTGTGACCCCACCATCAGCTTACAGGATTCCCTGTGTGACCCCACCGCCAGCTTACAGGATTCCCGGTGTGACCCCACCGCCAGCTTACAGGATTCCCTGTGTGACCCCACCGCCAGCTTACAGGATTCCCGGTGTGACCCCACCGCCAGCTTACAGGATTCCCTGTGTGACCCCACCGCCAGCTTACAGGATTCCCTGTGTGACCCCCACCGCCAGCTTACAGGATTCCCGGTGTGACCCCACCGCCAGCTTACAGGATTCCCGGTGTGACCCCACCGCCAGCTTACAGGATTCCCGGTGTGACCCCACTGCCAGCTTACAGGATTCCCGGTGTGACCCCACCGCCAGCTTACAGGATTCCCGGTGTGACCCCACCGCCAGCTTACAGGATTCCCTGTGTGACCCCACCGCCAGCTTACAGGATTCCCTGTGTGACCCCACTGCCAGCTTACAGGATTCCCGGTGTGACCCCACTGCCAGCTTACAGGATTCCCGGTGTGACCCCACCGCCAGCTTACAGGATTCCCAGTGTGACCCCACCGCCAGCTTACAGGATTCCCAGTGTGACCCCCACCATCAGCCTACAGGATTCCCAGTGTGACCCCACCATCAGCCTACAGGATTCCCGGTGTGACCCCACCACCAGCTTACAGGATTCCCGGTGTGACCCCACCATCAGCTTACAGGATTCCCTGTGTGACCCCACCGCCAGCTTACAGGATTCCCGGTGTGACCCCACCGCCAGCTTACAGGATTCCCTGTGTGACCCCACCGCCAGCTTACAGGATTCCCGGTGTGACCCCACCGCCAGCTTACAGGATTCCCGGTGTGACCCCCACCGCCAGCTTACAGGATTCCCGGTGTGACCCCACCGCCAGCTTACAGGATTCCCGGTGTGACCCCACCGCCAGCTTACAGGATTCCCGGTGTGACCCCACCGCCAGCTTACAGGATTCCCAGTGTGACCCCCACCGCCAGCTTACAGGATTCCCGGTGTGACCCCCACCGCCAGCTTACAGGATTCCCGGTGTGACCCCACCGCCAGCTTACAGGATTCCCGGTGTGACCCCACTGCCAGCTTACAGGATTCCCGGTGTGACCCCACCGCCAGCTTACAGGATTCCCGGTGTGACCCCCACCGCCAGCTTACAGGATTCCCTGTGTGGACCCCACCGCCAGCTTACAGGATTCCCTGTGTGACCCCACTGCCAGCTTACAGGATTCCCGGTGGTGACCCCCACTGCCAGCTTACAGGATTCCCGGTGTGACCCCACCGCCAGCTTACAGGATTCCCAGTGTGACCCCACCGCCAGCTTACAGGATTCCCAGTGTGACCCCCACCATCAGCCTACAGGATTCCCAGTGTGACCCCCACCATCAGCCTACAGGATTCCC
The DNA here is from genome assembly GCF_042186555.1 of Aquarana catesbeiana. NCBI lineage: Eukaryota > Metazoa > Chordata > Amphibia > Anura > Ranidae > Aquarana > Aquarana catesbeiana. Next base: position 216,650,382 of record NC_133336.1, on the reverse strand, counting down.
GGTGTGACCCCACCACCAGCTTACAGGATTCCCGGTGTGACCCCACCATCAGCTTACAGGATTCCCTGTGTGACCCCACCGCCAGCTTACAGGATTCCCGGTGTGACCCCACCGCCAGCTTACAGGATTCCCTGTGTGACCCCACTGCCAGCTTACAGGATTCCCGGTGTGACCCCACCGCCAGCTTACAGGATTCCCGGTGTGATCCCACCGCCAGCTTACAGGATTCCCGGTGTGACCCCACCGCCAGCTTACAGGATTCCCGGTGTGACCCCACCGCCAGCTTACATTATTCCCGGTGTGACCCCACCGCCAGCTTACAGGGATTCCCGGTGTGACCCCACCGCCAGCTTACAGGATTCCCAGTGTGGACCCCCACCATCAGCCTACAGGATTCCCAGTATGACCCCCCCCACTGTCAGCCTACAGGATTCCCAGTATGACTCCCCCCACCGCCAGCCTACAGGATTCCCAGTGTGACTCCACCGTCAGCCTACAGGATTCCCAGTATGACCCCACCGCCAGCCTACAGGATTCCCAGTGTGACCCCCACCGTCAGCCTACAGGATTCCCAGTATGACCCCACCGCCGGCCTACAGGATTCCCCGTGTGACCCCACCGCCAGCCTACAGGATTGTCTGTGTGACCCCACCGCCAGCCTACAGGATTCCCGGTGTGATCCCCACCACCAGGCCTAGAGGATTCCTGGTGTGACCCCACCATCAGCCTACAGGATTCCCAGTGTGATCCCCACCACCAGGCCTAGAGGATTCCTGGTGTGACCCCCACCGCCGGCCTACAGGATTCCCAGTGTGACCCCCCACCACCAGGCCTACAGGATTTCTGGTGTGACTCCACCTCCAGCCTACAGTATTCTCGATGTGACCCCCACCGCCGGCCTACAGGATTCCCAGTGTGACCCCCCCACCGCCAGTCCTCACCTCTTCAGGGGGCGTGCTGATACCCAATCGGTACCCTACCCTCTGCGGCCACAGTCACTTTTTTGTACCAATGAACAGTAATAATAACCAACCTGAGCCCCTCTTCAACCGAGATTACATAACCGTTTAGTCACATGACCAGTCCACGGTAAATGGAGGCATTTCAGCCCAATCCAAAGGAGACCTGTGGTGGTTTGGGGGTCATTTTATTGATTTTTTTTTTTAAGCAATAAAGTATTTAAAATGTGTAACAAAAATGTAATGACATTGATGTCAGAGAGCGCTAAGCGATCAGCGCTGCAGGAGCGGTTTACTTTCAGACTGTCTTTCTGATTGAGACTGTTATAAAGCCGGGGAGAATATATCAAAGGGGCCACATTGGAATATTATAGTCCAAAAAGTGGGATTTTATTCCAAACTTATATTGAATAAAGGATCCAACGCATTTGGGGGGCTACACAGCTCCCCCTTCATTGGGGCATGGTTGGAGTGATGGTAAAAGAGTGCTGTGAATCCAGTCGGGGTCTTATTCAGCAGCTGCTTGGGGTAGGGTCCAGCATCATTAACTCACCCTTTCAAGTACCTAAGAATAGATGGCAGGGGGAGCTTTGACGGGCGTTTTCCTAATGGTAAAACTATGTTGGGTTGGATTGAGGGGTTATCATTCCAGAGGTGATTTGGTGATGACCTTCATGGGGTTGTCCTAACAGTAAAACGTGTTTAGGGTGTTACCAATTCAGAGATTTGGAGATGAATTCCTTGAGAAATTCATAGGGTCGTCCTAGTCCTAAAACCATGTTTGGGTGAATTGGGGTGCTATAATTTTGGAGAAGAATTGGAGATGACCTCCTTCAGAACTTCATGGGGTTCTCCTAATGGTAAAAACTGTGTTGGATTGGGGCATAATCATTTCAGAGGTGATTTGGTGATGACCTTAATCAGAACCTAATGGGGTTGTCCTAGCCATAAAACCCATGTTTGGGGTGTTAACAATTTGGAGATGACTTCCTTCAGAACTGCATGGGATTGTCCTGGTTGTAAAACCATATTTGGTTGGACTGGGGGGTAATCCCTTTCAGAGATGATTTGTTGACAACCTTCATCAGCACTTCATGGGGTTGTCCTAGCCATAAATCCATGTTTGGGTGGATTGAGGTGCCATCATTTCAGAGAAGAATTGAAGATGACCTCCTCCAGAACTTCATGGGGTTATCCTAATGGTAAAACAATGTTTGGGTTTTTATCAATTTGGAAAATATTTGGAGGTGACCTCCTTCAGAACGTCATGGAGTAATCCTAATCGTAAGACCATATTTGGTTGGATTGGGGGGGGGGGGGGGTAATCCTTTCAGTGATGATTTGGCGATGACCTGCATCAGAACTGCAGATTCAGCATACTTTATTAATCTCAAGGGGAAATTATTGCAGCACATGCCACACTCAACAACTCACACTTCATGGGGTTGTCCTAATAATAAAGCCCTATTTGGTTTGATTGGGGTGCTATCATTTCGGAGAAGAATTGGAGATCACCACCTTCAAAACTTCATTGGGTTCTCCTAACAGTAAAACTACGTTTGGGGTGTTATCAATTCAGAGACGATTTGGTGATGACCTCCTTCAGAACTTCATGGGGTTGTCCTAGCGCCCGCTTTTTAGCTTTGTAAACAGCCTTTTTTCAGTAAAGCTGTTAGCTTTAGCCCCATATACATGTGATAAAGTCTAGATATTCTCCAACTGGCATGGAAATTTTAATAACCTTTTGGATATGAAATATTTTTAGATTTACCTGCCTAAAAATATTTTTAAAAATGTATAAATTGTATATAATTTTTTTTTTATGTCCTGAACTTAAAGAAAGTTCATACAAAAGCTCTATTCATTCCCTTCAGTACCTCCAATATTAGAGTACAGGTCCTCTTTAATGTACCGATTTCCAATCTTTCATCCTTGGACTTGGAGAATTGTAAGGGGAGATGTCTGCCAATCACGTTAGACCACAAGTTGGAGATAATAGGAGGGAAGAGATTGTCTGTCTATATATCTGTTGGTGTGACCCAATCAGAAATAGAAGAGCCGACTCTTTAGCCTGTCCCATCGATTTGTCCCACTCACCCCTCCCTCCCCAACCTTGGATTTGGGAGCCTGAGCTGGGCTCTCTGGGCGCGGGGCATGCTGGGAATCTCCTGGCTAATTCTGTTCGGTTTTTATGGCTCCTCGAATGTTCTGCCGCATCGCTAGCTCAATGCGCTCGTTCAGCAGATCCGTGCGGCATAATCCGCCATTGTTCCCCACCAGCCAGTCAAGCCTACCAGATATCTTTGTTCCCTTGCGTTCTTTAAAGTCATTGTGTCACCGTCTCATTAAATCACCCTTTATTTGCGAGCACAAAGCCACTTCTCTGCCAACAGGCGCAATAATTATGCCACAGTTTCTATAGATGTTCGTTTTGTTGCTGTTGAGTATCACGCGGGATTCACCCTTTCCTTTCCGCCGGTCTGCCAGGTTCCCCAGTGCACTGCCAATGGTGTCTCAGGTTTCCCTCTGGCAGTGAAGGGGTGCGGAGCCTCGACTTGGGGCCCCCCCCTACTCCCACTCGGATAAATCACTATTTTTCCATGCGAATTGCTAACACTATTATAGACACCATTAACTTATCCATTAACGCCGTGGATGGATGACACCGCGCCTGCATTAAACTGGAGACTGTGTCCTGATTGAGAGCCTTTCCCTGCCAGCACCACAAAAACTTTGTTGTCATCACTATTAAATTTTGAGACGGAGAAGACAGGGTGTCCAGGTTCCAGCTGGCTCTGTATCGTGGGTTATGGATGGAGGGTCTCCATCTCCTGCACGCATCGCCTCTCCTGACAATGACACCTGCGGTCATCGAGCGGGCAATACCTCATGTAAATCTGCTTTTAGTCCTCAAAGGGACCATGGAGCGTGTGATTGAGTCACATTGTCCTCCTCGACTTGGATCACCGTCTCGTGTATTGACAATTCGTCATTGTCATATTTCCTCCTGCAGAACCTCATTGGGTTGTCCTAACAGTAAAACCATGCTTGGGTGGAGTGGGATGCCATTGTTTCGAGGAAGAATTGGACATGACCTCCTTTAGAACTTAGTGGTTGTCCTAACAGTAAAACCATGTTTGGGTAGATTGGGGGATAATAATTTCAGAGATGATTTGGCAATGACTTCCTTCAGAACTTTGTGGCGTTGTCCTAATGGTAAAACCATGTTTGGGTGGATTGCTAAGTTCTCATTTCGGAGAATATTTGGCACTAACCTCGTTCAGAATTTCATGGAGTTGTCCTAATGGTAGAAACATGTTTTGGGTAGATGCCATCTTTTTGAAGAAGAATTAAAATGGCCTCCTTCAGAACTTCCTGGGGTAATCTTAATGGTAAAACCATATTTGAGTGGATTGGGGTTATATCATTTCAGGGAGGAATTATAGATGACCTCCTTTAGAACTTAATAGGTGTTGTCCTATCGATAAAACCAAGTTTGGGGTGTTTTTCAATTTTGGAGAACATTTGGAGATGACCTCCTTCAGAACTTCAAGGGGTCATCCTAGCTCCAGGTGTCTGCTGTCAGTCCTTGGAGCGTGTAATTGTTGCGTTGTCCTCCTTGACTTGGATCACTGCCTCATGTATTGGAGCTTGGGTGGATTGGGGTGCTATCATTTTAGAGATGATTTGATGATGACCTTCATCAGAACTTCATGGGGTTTTCCTAATTGTAGAAATATGTTTGGGTGGATTGGAATGCCATCATTTTGAAGAATTGGTGATGATCTCCTTTAGAACTTCACGGGGTTGTCCTGACAGTAAAACCATGTTTGGTTGGATTGGGGTGATATCATTTCAGAGAAGAATTGGAGGTGGCCTCCTCCTTTTTAGAACTTCATAGGGGTAATCCTAACGGTAAAAACATGTTTGGAGTGTTATCAATTCCGAGAAGAGTTGGAGATGACCTCCTTCAGAACTTCATGGGGTCATCCTAGCTCCAGCTGTCTGCCGTCAGTCTGCGAAGGGACCACAGAGCACGTGATTAAGTCACATTGTCCTCCTCAACTTGGATCACCATTTCATGTATTGACGCTTGATCCTTGTCATATTTCCTCCTTTAGAACTGCATGGGGTTGTCCTAACCGTAACACCATGTTTGGGTGGATTGGAGTGTCATCTTCGAGAAGATTTGGCAGTGACCTCATTTAGAATATCGTGGGGTTGTCCTAATGGTAGGAACATATTTAGGTGGATTGGGGTGCTATAATATCAGAGAAAAATGGAGTTGACCTTCTTCAGAACTTCATGGCTGTCTTTTTTTGGTTAAAACCACCTTTGGGGTGGATTGAGTCATAGTTACATAGTTAGGTTAAAAAAAGACACAAGTCCATCCAGTTCAACGATAAAAATAAATAAAAAAATATCATACAATCCCATATACACAATCCTATACCCGCAGTTGATCCAGAGGAAGGCGAAAAGCCTCAGCAAAGCATGATCCAATTTGCTACAGCAGAGGAAAAAATTCCTTCCTGACCCCCAAAAGACAATCGGATTTTCCCTGGATCAATTTTACCTAGAAGTGTTAGTACCCAGTTTTATATTCTGTACATTTAGGAAAGAATCCAGGCCTTTCTTAAAGCAATCTACTGAGCTGGCCAGAACTACCTCTGGTGGGAGTCTATTCCACATTTTCACAGCTCTTACTGTGAAGAAACCTTTCCGTATTTGGAGATGAAATGTCTTTTCCTCTAGGCGTAAAGAGTGCCCCCCTTGTCCTCTGTGTTGACTGTAAAGTGAATAACTCAACACCAATTTCACTACATGGACCCCTTATATACTGTATTTGTACATGGTGATCGTATCTCCTCTTCTCGAGGGAATAGATTCAGTTCCTCTAATCTTTCCTCATAGCTGAGCTCCTCCATGCCTCTTATCAGTTTGGTTGCCCTTCTCTGCACTTTCTCCAGTTCCCCGGTATCCTTTTTGAGAACTGGAGCCCAAAACTGAACTGCATTAACCAGATGAGGTCTTACTAATGATTTGTACAGATGATGTCTCTCTCTATGGAGTCCATACCTCTCTTATACAAGAAAGGACTTTGCTCGCTTTGGAAACCACAGCTTGGCATTGCATGTTATTATTGAGCTTATGATCTACCAAAAACCCCAGATCCTTCTCCACCACGGATTCCCCCAGTTGTACTCCCCCTAGCATGTATGATGCTTATTCTTAGCCCCCAAGTGCAGAACTTTACATTTATCAACATTAAACCTCATCTGCCACATAGTCGCCCAATTAGCCAGAGCATTGAGGTCGGCCTGTAAATTGGAGACATCCTGTAAGGACGTTATTCCACTGCATAGCTTGGTGTCATCTGCAAAGACAGAAATGGTACTTTTAATCCCAGACCCGATATCATTTATAAAGATATTAAAGAGTAAGGGTCCCAGCACTGAACCTTGGGGTACACCACCAATAATACTGAACCTTGAGGTACACCACTGATAACCTTAGACCATTCAGAGTAAGAATCATTAACCACGACTCTCTGAATTCTGTCTTTTAGCCAGTTTTCTATCTATTTACAAACTGCTCTTTCCAAGCCTGTAGACTTTACCTTACACAAGTATACCACGTCCACAACCACCTCTCTGTCCAAGTATACCACGTCCCCCTTCCACCTCTCTGTCCAAGTATACCACGTCCCCCTTCCACCTCTCTGTCCAAGTATACCACGTCCCCCTTCCACCTCTCTGTCCAAGTATACCACGTCCCCCTTCCACCTCTCTGTCCAGGTATACCACGTCCCCCTTCCACCTCTCTGTCCAAGTATACCACGTCCCCCTTCCACCTCTCTGTCCAAGTATACCACGTCCCCCTTCCACCTCTCTGTCCAAGTATACCACGTCCCCCTTCCATCTCTCTGTCCAAGTATACCACGTCCACAACCACCTCTCTGTCCAAGTATACCACATCCTCCTTCCACCTCTCTGTCCAAGTATACCACGTCCCCCTTCCACCTCTCTGTCCAAGTATACCACGTCCCCCTTCCACCTCTCTGTCCAGGTATACCACGTCCCCCTTCCACCTCTCTGTCCAAGTACACCACGTGCCCCTTCCACCTCTCTGTCCAAGTATACCACGTCCCCCTTCCACCTCTCTGTCCAAGGTTTTACTTACCTCTTCATAAAAAGAAATCAGGTTTGTCTGACAACTTCTGTCTTTCATGAATCCATGCTGTCTTTTGCTTAAAATAATTTTTTCCAGCAAGAACTCGTCTATGTGATCTTTTAGTAAACTCTTCAGTATCTTCCCGACTATAGAAGTTAAACTAACAGGTATATACTTACTTGGTAAAGACTTTGATCCCTTTTTTTTTTTTTTAAATATGGGCACCACATTCGCCCTGCGCCAATCCAGTGGTACTATTCCCGTCATTAACGAGTCCCTAAAAATTCGATACAATGGCTTTGAAATGACAGAGCTCAATTCTTTTAGGATCCGTGGGTGGATGCCATCAGGTCCAGGTGCTTTATCCACCTTTATTCTGTCTAAATATCTCTGGACCAGATCACTTTTGAGCCATTGTGGGTGAATTGGGGCTGTGTGACTACCACCCCCGTTATGGACATGAGTCCTCCATGCTCCTCTGTATACACAGAGCTGAGGAAAGTATTTAATTTGCCTTCTCTTTGTCCCCAGTCACCCACTCCAGATTATTTTGTAAAGGGCCTACATGCTCAGACCTGACCTATTTACTATTAGTATACCATATATACTCGAGTATAAGCCGAGTTTTTCAGCATTTTTTTTTTGTGCTGAAAATGCCCCCCTCGGCTTATACTCGAGTCAAGCACTTTTCTGCAGCAGAGACTGACATTTTCCGAACCAAATTTGGGCCCTGTATCTCGAAGCCAATTAGCGCTAGGAACCCCAAATTTGGCATGCAAACACAGTGGAGCTAGCACTACAACATATCCAAAGATGGAGTTCCTAGCACCAAGTAGCCCCAAGATACGGGGCCCCAAATTTGGTTCAGAAAATGTCATTCTCTGCTGCAGAAAAGTGCTTGACATTTTCCAAACCGAATTTGGGGACCCGTATCTCGGGGCCACTTGGTGCTAGGAACTCCATCTTTGGATATGTTGTAGTGCTAGTTCCATTGGGTTTGCCCACTAAATTTAGGGTTCCTAGTATAAAGAGGCCCCGATATACGGGGCCCCAAATTCAGTTTGGAAAATGTAATTCTCTACTGCAGAAAAGTGCTTGACATTTTCTGAACTGAATTTGGGGACCCGTATCTCAGGGCCACTTAGTGCTAGGAGCTCCAGATATGTTGTAGTGCTAGTTCCACTGGTTTTGCACAACAAATTTGGGGTTCCTAGCACCAAGTGACTCCGAGATATGGGGCCCCAAAGTCGGTCAACTGTGTCCATCTGCAGCAATGTCAATGTCCAGAAACCCCAAATTTTGGCTGCAGCTAGGGGGCATCTAGGAACCCTTAACTACCGAGTTTGAAGTTCGGGGGACCTATGGCTGCAAATGGGCACAGTGAGGCTGCAAATGGGCATTGTTGACCCTCTTTTCTATTTATAGTAGCTGCGCATTTCTCACCCTCGGCTTATACTCGAGTCAATAAGTTCTCCCAGTTGTTTTGTGGTAAAATTAGGTGCCTCGGCTTATATTCAGGTCGGCTTATACTCGAATATATACGGTATGTGAAGGATTTTTTTGGGGGTTTGTCCTACTATCTTTTGCAATCTGTCGTTCATTTTGAATTTTTGCGCCCTTGATTTCCTTTTTTACATATTCTGTTCTATTCTTTGTAACATTTAAACGATGATAGTGTTCCTTCATTTTTATATTTTTTTTTAAAAGCTCTTTTCTTATTGTTTTTATATCTTTTTTTTAACTTTGGCCGTGAGCCACATAGGTTTTATTTTTATCCTTTTAAACTTATTGCCCATGGGAATATACTTTGCAGTGAGTTCCCAAACAGTCTTTATGAAGAATTCCCATTTCTGTTCTGTGTCCATTGATGCCAATATTCTGTCCTGGAGAGCAGCCCTCATCCTTGGAAAATTTGCTCTCTTAAATTGAAGTGATAATGAGAAAAGGTGGAGCTTTTCTGGAACAATGTTGCTGTATATTTTGAATTACCTGGAATTGTGCAGACTCTTAAACTCAGACCGGTCTCCTTTAGGTCTGAACATTTGTTTATCATCAATGACACGTGGGACTTGTAGACTCTTGGTGCTCTCCTTGACCTTTTATATGATCATTCTCACCTGTCCCTCATGTATCCATAGTTACTCCTTTACCCTCATTTCTATGTTCCTAACGCTTTGTCGGAGGCCCCTGATATTGGTCACATTCATGTTCCATTTGCCTGAGGGAGCTATAGGCCTCATCCATGAATTTATCTCAATTCATTGGCATATTCTACAAAGGAAGCATGCCAAACCTCAGAGCCAGGGCTTTAAAAAGGCTCTGCCTGACTCAAGATGGCTGCCAGAGTCACATGGGGTGGCAACATCCAATTGTATGCTTCCCCCCCAATGACACAGGAAACCATAGAGGAACGCTGTTCCTCTTGGCTTTCTCTCCAACAACCGTTCCGATGCAGAAGAGCGCAACCTGCAGTGGAGAAAGTAGACTGCACCCAACTACAGTAAATGCCTGGAGGGGTTTCATCTCCTTGGAAGGGACAGAAACTCTGAGCTGTACCCACAGCAGAGATCTTCAGGTACCTTTTATAGAGCGTTCTCTGAATTTTGTGACGATGGACTCCTCCGTCCTAGGGGTGAGCTCGATGTTCGGGTCGACCATAAGTTCGACTAGAACATCTGGCGTTCGCTCATTCGCAGAACAGCAAACATTATAGTGCATTCGCGGGAAATTTGAGCACCGCGGAATGCCCCATAATGCGCCGCGAGATCGCAATGCATTGCTGTATGATGATTGGCCAAAGCATGCGCTTGACCTGCATGCTTTGGCCAATCACAGCACCCTCTGCTGAGAGAGCCCTAATTGGCTAAAGGCAAGGTGCCTTTGGCCAATCATGGCTCAGGGGGACTAAGTCCGAGCCCCACACTATATAAGGCTGCCTACACGGCGCCCCTGTGTAGTGGCATTGGGTGGACAGAGATAGCTTGAGTTAGATTAAGGAGGCAGGTTATTCAGTTAGTGGCAGTGTATTTGATATAATATATATATATATACTCTGCATCCAGTGTAGCCTATATCTACAGTGCATTATGTGGTGTACTGTTTCTAATACACTTCAGGTGGTGTACACCGTATCTAATGTAGTGTGGTGTTGCAAAACAAAAATATATATCGTATCCGGAAGGCCACCAAGGTGAAGCAGAAGCTCGCAGGCCACTAAAAGAGGGCAAGCAGGCTCTGTCTACAGTCAACAGTGGTGGTCGTGGACATGGTGCATCCTCTACATGCGGGACTTGCTTGTCCCTTTTTTTTTTTTTTCTGCTGCTGGCCGTGTTATTGAGCCAGAACATGCAGAAGAGTTGGTGGAGTGGATAACGAAGCCGTCCTCCTCCTCCTCCTCATCCTCTGTCACCCAGGCTCAGAGTACTTCAAACGCAGCTGCCAAAGTGGCCTATTCCACCGGCTCCTTGTCCACAGTCACTCCTTCCGTAGCCCCACCATCATGCATGGAGGAGTCCCCAGAATTATTCGATCCACAGTCTTGGGTACATGCTGCAGGAGGATGCGCAGAGATTTGAAGGCTCCGATATTGGTTCCCAGGTTGAGGAAAGGAGTAACGTGAGCCTAGAGAGAGGGGGTGCCCAAGAAGGACAAGAAACTGGCAGTCATGTTCCCCCAGCCGCAGCATACTGCCAAGTTTGCTCCAGTGATGAGGAGGGAGGGGATGATGAGGCCACTGACTGTACTTGGGTGCCTGAGAGAAGAGACGAGGAGGAGGAGGCACAACTCAATGAAGCAGGATGTCCTCTAGAGGGCAGCTGAAGGGCAGCCACCCTATTGCATCACACCGCAGAGTTCTGCAGGTGCAGGGTGCTGCTGACTCCCCTATGACTTTTAAAAGTTCCTTGATGTGGGCCTTTTTCGAAAACTGTGTGCAGAAGATCGCACCATTGCTATTTGCAACCTATATCTGAAGCGGATCAAGAGTGGCCAGAACGGCAGCCGCTTGGGCACCACATGCTTGACCAGACAAATGACAACCTGCCATGAGGTCAGCACTTGAAAGGCAACAGGCAACTTGCAGGCAACAGCACTTGAAAGACCCACATCAAAGAAAAAGGCAGACTTCTCCCTGATCCTCATCTGGGATCTCCAACCCCACTTTGCCTCCAGTCCTCTCAAAAACCTGCACTGAGAGGAAAGAAGGTATAGCAATAGGTGTCCCAAGTACTTGCAGCCAATCTGCTGTACACCTACTTCTGATTTTAGCAGGCAAATTTCCCTACCGCATTTGCTGAACCGTAAAAAGAAATTCAGTCTCAGTCATCCACATGCTCAGCGTCTAAATACTAGCTTGGCCAACTTGCTTGCACTGCAGCTGCTGCCTTTTCAGCTGGTAGACTCTGCCCCCTTTTGTGAATTTGTGGAATGTGCTGTACCTCAGTGGCAGGTTCCAAAACGCCATTTCTTTTCACGGAAGGCCATTCCTGCTCTCCACCGGCATGTGGAAGGCAATGTTTTGGCCTCGTTGGACATTGCGATCAGCAGTAAGGTGCATATTACCACTGACTCGTGGTCCAGCAGGCATGGGAAGGGATGTTGCCTTTCCTTCATGGCGCACTGGGTAACTCTGCTGGCAGCTGGGAAGGATGCACGACAGGGTTCAGTGTTGTTGGAGCTTGTTCCGCCACCACACCTCCAAAATGCTAGTGGTGATTCTACCACAGCTCTCTCCTCCACCCCTTCCTCTTCTTCTTCTTCTATGGCCTCTTCTGCAGATTTGTCCTTTGAACCAGCGGTGCTCCATAAGCGCTCAAGGGGCTACGCAAGCAGTCAGGCTAAAAGATGCCATGTGGTGCTTGAGTTGGTCTGCCTAGGGGACAGGAGCCACACTGGGGCAGAGATTCTGTCAGCTCTTCAGGAGCAGGCTCAGAGGTGGTTGACATCATGCCAGCTTCAGCCAGGAATGGTTGTATGTGACCATGGCACCAACCTTCTCTCCGCCCTCCGACAGGGACACTTGACCCATGTTCCATGTTTTGTATCACGGGTACTAAGCGCACTATACCCCTGGTGATGGTACAGAGGGTATAGGGCACAGAGAGGCACAGGTCACCAGCAGGCAGATAGCTCTTGAGAGGAGGACTCCTGTAGCGTGTAGACGAGAGCAGCGATGACTCTGGCCCTGGAACTGGAGAAGAAGACCCGGCTGGGGTTCTAACCCGTAAACACAACAGGAGCTGAGTGGAGTGCAGGAGCTCAGGCACGGAGAACCCAGTAATAGAAAGTCTGTGGTGCAGGCCGGGAACATATACTGGAAACAGGTGGATAAGGAAGTCCTTTAAACAGGCCGAGGCTCAAACACTGCAGACAGTAATCGGAGAAATCCTGAAAGCAAGCCGGAGGTAGTGCACTGGAGACGTCAGCAGAGGAGTCCGTTAGACAAGCCGGGGTCATACACAGGAAGGCAGGAGAATCCAAAGACAGGCCGAGGGTCAAACACTGGAAGCAGATGGTAGAGAAGTCCTTTAAACAAGCCGAGGTCAAACACTGGAGAGAAGCAAGGTAGGTCAGGCAAATCCGGGTCAAAACAGGCAAATATAAGTAGCAGGAATCAGGAACGGAACACAGAAAGCTGAAAGACAAACCAGCAATTAAACAGGGAACAGATCAGTCTTTATATAGGCCAGCAAGGGGGTGTAACGCTGACGTGCGAACGTTCGTACGCTGTTACGCCATTGCGCCGTGTCGTGAACCCGTGTGTGCCGCTACTTTGCGAACCCGCATGCGCCAAAGCGCGGCTCCGCCGCGCAGACGCACAGGAACCTTTCGATATTGGCAAGCTCTTTTCTTATTTCTTCTCTGACATTTTGGCTCACGTCCTGAATTTGGTGGTGCAGCGGTTCTTGAGCAGTTACCCAGGCTTACAGGAGCTCCTGAGGCAGGCCAGAAAAGTCTGTGGTCATTTCTGCCAGTTATACAATGCCAGTGCTCGGCTGGCTGACATTCAAAGGAAATGCAACCTGCCCATCAACTGCCTCATTTTGATATGCCCACCAGGTGGAACTCAACTTTGGCAATACTGCAGCAGCTGCACATACAGCAGAGGGCCATCAATGAGTACCTGTGTGAGTATGGCACCAGGACAGGGTCAGGGGAGCTTGGCTTCTTTTCGCCACCCCAGTGGCTACTGATCAAGGATGCATGCACTGTCCTGTCTCTATTTGAGGAAGCCACAAGGATGGTGAGCAGCGACAATGCATTCATCAGTGATACTGTCCCTCTTGTCTTCCTGTTGGAGCACACGCTTCGTGGAATCGTGGACGGGGCACTTGAGGCAGAACAGCGGGAGGAAGAGGAGGACTTCCTTTCCTCTCAAGGCCCCCTTTATCCAGATGGCATTCCTGCGGGCCCGCCAAACACACAGGAAGAAGAGGAGGAGGATTGTGTCAGCATGGATGTAGAGGATAACACTCAGCAGCAGTCTTCAAGGGATGGCTTTCTGTCCCCAGAAACCCAAGGAGTTGTACATGGCTGGGAGGAGGTAGTTACGGATAATGTGACCCAGAGGACTCAGAATCATATGCCTCTGCAAACTTGTGCATCCCTGATCCTGTGAAAGGACCCTAGGATTTGTGGTATCAAGGAGAGGGATCATTACTGGCTGGCAACCCTTCTTGATCTACGTTACAAGGGTAAAGCTGCAGAACTCATCCTGCCTTTGCAGAGGGAGCAGAGGATAAAACATCTTCAGGAGGCCTTGAAGAAAGGTTTGTGTAACACATTTCCAGACCCTGGGAGGTTACCATTTTCTGGTGCTGGATAACGTGTTGCTGAGGCTTCGTTCAGTCAGAGGAAGAGCGGTGGAGAAGGTGGCCGGCTGACCGATGCCTTTTAAACAATTTTTCAGTCCTCAGAGCCAAGGTCTGATCGGTTCAAGCAACCAGCATCTGCATTATATGGTGCAGGAATATCTAGGGGCAAGAGCAGACTTGGAGACCTTTCCAACAGAGCATCCTCTGGGTTACTGGGTCTTGAGGATGGAGCACTGGCCAGAACTTGCTCAATATGCAATTGAGATACTGGCCTGTCCTGCATTCAGCGTGCTTTCTGATAGCACATTCAGTGCTGCTGGAGGGTTTGTAACAGATCAAAGAGTGCATCTGTCCACAGACTCTGTTGATAGGCTCACATTCATAAAATTGAATCAGTCTTGGATCAGCAGCTATCAAGCACCTGATGCTGATGTAACCGATTCAATTTTCTATGGATGTGGGATCCCTTGAAGACTGCCTATGCCGACTATCCTATTCCTCCTCAATCTTGATGCTAGCTTCCAACAATATTTTTAGTTTAGGGCACCACCACCACCACCCAAGGCCCAATTTTTCTGCCCCTGTTAAACAGGGGAATGTAATTACAATTTGTGATATAATATTTCACAGCAGTGCCTGTTCCTTCGCCCAACAAGAGTAACTGTGAGGTCTTCCAGTGTTCTGGTACCACCAACAACTAAGGCCCAGTTTTTCTGCAGCGTATATAGGACAGGCCGTATAGTGTATTTATACTGCTGTTCAGAGTATATAGTGCCTGGGGGACCCCCACGCTATTTGCTTTTTAAGTTTGATGCGTGGTTCCCCTTAATATCCATACCAGACCTAAAGGGCCTGGTGTGGATTTGGGGGGGAGACATCCACACCATTTGAAAAAAAAAATAATACATTTTTTTTTTTTTGCTTTTGGTATGTTTATCTATGATGCCGGGATCCGACAATACATTACAGTCGCGAACAGTTTTAAATGACATTTTTTTCCTTTAGGAATGTAATTTTGCTGTGGCACTGTTATAAGAAAACGGAAAAGATGCGCTACTTTACAGGCATACTAAGAAACCCCCCAGACACGATATATAAAGGAATATTTGACTTTAAGCATTATTAAAATCACTGCTCCCGAAAAAAAATGGCCGTTTTTGAAACCTTTTTTTGCATTGATACATGTCCCCTGGGGCAGGACCCGGGTCCCCAAACACTTTTTATGGCAATAACTTGCATATAAGCTTTTAAAATGAGCACTTTCGATTTTTTTTACGTTCACGTCCCATAGACTTTAACGCTGTTCGCACAAATTTTTTGCCTGTTCGCATGTTCTGCTACGAACTGAACCAGGGTGTGTTCAGCTCATCCCTACTCCGTCCAATACAGCGTCAGGAAAAATTAACAGTAGTGCAATTGGCACCATTTATAAAGGCCGACTAGTGACCTTCATTTTCATAAATTCATGGTAAAGCAAAATTTCAGAAAGGTGGAAATTTGGAATGAATCCGGTTGATGATGGTCCTTTCTCGGCACACTCTTATGGTTGGTGTCAGAGGAGCTCATCCAGAAATGGAGACCCCCCTTTCATCACAAAGGGAAGGTGAAATGACTGGTGATTGGTTACAGATTAGGAAGCTCAGAGCTATGACATTGCTAGCAGTTGTTTATTCTGGTGCTACAAGAACGCCTCCACCACAGCGTGCTGTAACCTGTATCGGGATGTTCCACTGGCTGAAGAACCAGTAGACC
The DNA here is from genome assembly GCF_042186555.1 of Aquarana catesbeiana. Classification (NCBI taxonomy): domain Eukaryota; kingdom Metazoa; phylum Chordata; class Amphibia; order Anura; family Ranidae; genus Aquarana; species Aquarana catesbeiana. The sequence continues at coordinate 216,634,685 of NC_133336.1, read as the reverse complement.
AGCCATTCTCCCCCAGAGTTCATGGAACCCTAAGGTTCCTCCAAAGGTTGCTGGGGGGCTCCTTGAGTTGTGCCGGACTCCTCTCCCATTTCATGACACCTGCAGAATTTTGGGACCAACACCACTTGGTAGAGCAAGTTGCAGATTTAGCGGGGGCTCCCCAAGACTTAAAAAAAATACTTTGAGGGTTCCTCTGGTGTAGAAAGGTTGAGAAGGGCTGCAGTAGACTACCAGGAGGTGAGAAGAATGGGGCTCTCATTCTTCAGCACACTCTTCTGGTTGGTTTCAGGGGAGCTCATTCCGAAATGAAGACCCCCTTCCATCACAAGGGGAAGAGGAAATGATGAGCGATTGGTCACAGATTAAGAAGCTCAGATCTATGACATGGCTTGTGGTTGTGCTCATTTCGGTGCTACAAGAATGCCTCCACCACAACATGCTCTACCCAGTTCTGAGATGTTCTCCTGGCTGAAGGACCAGTAAATCACCCATTCTCAACCAGAGTTCCATTGTGGCTGACTACTCTCCCATGGCTCATCTGGAAATGGAGACCCCCTTCCATAACAAAGGGAAGAGCAAATCATGGGCAATTTGTCACAGTTTAGGAGGCTCAGATCTATGACCTGGCTTGCGGTTGTGTTAATTCCGGTACTACAAGAACGCCTCCACCATGGTGTGAGCTAACCCGGTTCCAAGATGTTCCCCTGGCAGAAGGACAAGTAGACCATTATATTATCTATTAGCTATTATCAACCAGAGTTCCATGGAACCTTAAGGTTTCTGTAGAGCAGCGATATGCAATTAGCGGACCTCCAGCTGTTTGCAAAACTACAAGTCATCATGCCTCTGCCTCTGGGTGTCATGCTTGTGGCTGTCAGAGTCTTGATATGCCTCATGGAACTTGTAGTTCTGCAACAGCTGGAGGTCCGCTAATTGATTATCCCTGCTCTAGAGGTTTCTAGGGGCTCCTTGAGTTGTGGCCGACTCCTCTCCCATATCATGGTGCCTGCAGAATTTTGGGGCCAACGCCACTTGGTAGATCAAGCTGCAGAACACCAATGACCACCCCTGTACAGAGACGTTTTTCTCACTAACCCCCCATGAATTGGCTTTAGCAGCAGCAGCAGCACCTCCTTGAGACCTAGACTTTCTAGGGTTCCTCTGGGGTAGAAAAGTAGAATTTCCCCTGGGGTATAAAGGTTGAGAAGGGCTGCAGTAGACTACCAAAATGTGAGAAGAATGTGGAGATTCTTCGACACACTCTTCCAGTTGGTGTCAGGGGACCTCATCCGAAAAAGTAGACCCCCTTCCATCACAAAGGGATAACGGTCAATTGTTCACAGATTGGGAAGCTCAGATCTATGACATGACTTGCGGTTAACATTCCGTTACCACATCTAATGAAGTATCAGGAAATTGTTGGTCTACTTTTTTGAAGCACTCCAAACCCTGGAAGAAGTCAATATCTAGGTCAAGGCTCCTTTGTGTATCACCATATCTGTCAAGCTTTGCACTGCCAGGAACTGAAGAGAAGATGGTGGCTTTCCAACGCTGGCCTTTTTCCCCGCCGATAATCACAGGGTGGACGTACCCTAATCAGGCCTTTCCTCGGTGTGACCAAAATCAATTCCAACGTGACAGCAAGCCATATTTTTGTTCCTCAATAATAGGCAGGTTCTCGGTGTAAGTGCCACTCACGAGAGCAGAACGGCGAGGCAGGGGGACTGTTGTGAAAGTGTCTATCTGACACGCTCGTGGTTTAATTGCAATCAAGCAAGTCATTAGCGGCGGCGACCGTGGCTTTTCCAAACCCCTCAGGAAAGTCGCTTTTAAGAAAGGAGTCCGAGCTGCAGCGACGGCGGCGCGGGCAAGAAAAAAGGCACCTTTTAATGAAGGGGATGTAATTACGGCAAACACGCCAGTGTTTTTCCGCGCTCTTCATTTTCCCGGCGCGCAGCGGGCTTTTTCTTTTTTTTTTTTTTTTTGCTCTTTAAACAAATCGGCGTGAAAGGAGAACATTTTGTTAAAGCGTCGCAGAGAAACTCTTTCATGCTCGGAATTAACCTAAAATATTCCAATTACGACAAAAATAATTCCAGATGGGAATAATCGCGAGGCGAGGGAGAAAACGCGGTGTAATTACTCCAAATGACGCAATCAGGGGGGATTGCTGAATTGGCCACAACGATGGAGATATGCCCCCCCTTCTCTCCCCTCCCCCTGCTGGGGAGGATGCAGGACGCCTGGCGCCGCAGGAAATGCCGCCTAATTCCTCGTACGCACATTTAAAACTATCAAGCGCACAGAAGCAGCGCGCTAATGTCTCCCCGGTGCATATTTCCCCATTCCTGTGCGTTTTCTAAGCATTTCAGATGAGCCGCCATATCCTAATATATCACCATGGCAAAACGACTACCGCGCACCGCCTCGCCGTCCCGCTTCCCTGTATCCATCATACACGACGATGTTCCCGCGGCAAGCGCGTGCCCTCGAAACGTCCTTCGTCCGCCGTGCCTGGAAGAACGCAATAGAGCGCAAGCTCTTCAGGGCAGGCTCTTTTTTTAATATTGGCATGGAAATGGGACTCAACTGACGCTGGGGGTGTGTCTACGAAAGGAGAAAAAAAAAGTATTTTATTTTTACGCATCCTGGATGTGCCGTATCCGCCAGGCCTGGGAGAACGCAAATAAGAGTGCCAGCTCTTTGGGACAGGCTCTTCCTAAAATTGGGATATAAATTATACGCAACTGACGCTGTGGGGCGTCTTTATGAAAGAAAGAAATGTCTATCCGTGCACACCCTTGACATGTGCAAAAATTGGGGGAACGCAATGAAGTGCAAGCTCTTGGGGACAGGCTTTTCTTCAATTGGGATGTAAAATAGACGCAACTGATGCTACAGGGCGCCTTTTTCATCAACACTTTTTTTTTTTTCACGACCATCCCGCGCCTTGGAAATGCCCTTCGCAAGCGTGCGCACGCCCCTCAAATGCCCTTCGTCCACCGCGCCTGGAGGAACGCAATAGAGTGAAAGCTCTTCGGGACAGGCTCTTCCTGAAATCGGGATGTACATTAGACGTAACTGACGCTGGGGGCGTGTCTACAAAAGAAAAAGCCTCTTTTTTTTGCGCACCCTGCGCACGCCATATCTGCCGGGCCCGGGAGAACGCAAAAAAAAAGTGCAAGCTCTTCAGAACGGCTCTTCTTAAATATTGGGATCTAAATTACACACAATGATTCTGCGCGGCGTTGTTATGAAAGGAAAAATGGCTATTTTTTAAAAATTTTTGCGCATTCTCAACATGCACTATTTGCTAGGCCTGGAAGAATGCAAAAGAGCGCAAGCTCTTCGGGACAGGCTCTTCCCAAAAATTGGGATACAAAAGACGCAACTGACGCTGGGGGCATATTTATGAAAGGAGAGAAAAACTTTTTTATTATATTTTTTATTTTTGCATGCCCGCAAAATGCTCCATCTTCTGGGCCTTGGAGAGCGCAATAGAGTGCAAGCTCTTCGGGACAGGCTCTTTCTAAAAGTGCGATATAACATAACGTAACTGGTGCTGCGGGCCATATCTGCGAAAGAAACAAATCATATTTATTTTTTGCGCACCCTGGACACGTATCCGCCTTGCCTGGGAGAACGTAAACAAGAGTGCAAGCTCTTCAGGACAGGATGCAAATTGGATCCTAAAATTAGGATGCGACTTAGACGCAACTGACGTGACTGATTGTGGGGCATATTTACAAAAGTAAAAATGGTCTTCTTTCTTCTTCCTTCTTCACTCTTTCTTCTTTCTTCTTCCCTCTTTCTTCTTTCTTCTTCCTTCTCCCCTCTTTCTTCTTCCTTCCTCCTTCTCCCTTCTTTCTTCTTCCTTTTCCCCTCTTCTTCTTTCTTCTTCTTCTTCCCTCTTTCTTCTTTCTCCTTTCTTCTTTCTTCTCCTCTTCTTTCTTCTTCCTAACTTCCTCCTCTTCTTCTTCTTCTCCTCTTCCTCTTTCTTCTTCTTCTCCTCTAACTTTCCTAACTCTATCCCTTCCATCTCATTCCTCTTCTTCTTTCTTCTTCTTCTTCCCTCTTTCTCTTCTTTCTTCTCCTTCTTCCCTCTTCTTCTTCTTCCCTCTTCTTTCTTCTCCCCTCTTCTCTTCTTTCTTTCTTTCTTCTCTTTCTTCTTCTTCTTCTTCTTTCTAATCTTTCTTCTTCTTCTTTCTTCTTTCTTTCTTTCTTTCTTTCTTTCTTCTTCCCTCTTTCTTCTTCTTCTCCCTCTTTCTTCTTTCCTCTTTCTTCTCCCTCTTTCTTCTTCCTCTTTCTTCTTCCCTCTTCTTCTCTTCTTCCTTCTTCTTCTTCTTTCTTCCTTCTCCTCTTCTTCTTCCCTTCTTTCTTCTTCCCTCTTTCTTCTTCCCTCTTTCTTCTTCCTCTTCTTCCCTCTTTCTCTTTCTTCTTCCTTCTCTTCCTTCTTCCCTCTTTCTTCTTCTTCTCTCTTCCATCTTTCTTCTTCCTTCTCCCTTTCTTCTTCTTTCTTTCTTCTTTCTCTTCCTCCTTCCATCTTTCTTTCTTCTTCCTTCTTCCTCTCTTCTTCTTCTTTCTTCTTCTCCTCTTTCTTCTTTCTTCTCCCTTCTTTCTTCTTTCTTTCTTTCTTTCTTTCTTTCTTTCTTTCTTTCTTCTTTCTTTCTTTCTTTCTTTCTTTCTTTCTTCTTTCTTTCTTTCTTCTTTCTTTCTTTCTTCTTCCCTCTTTCTTCTTCCTTCTCCCCTCTTTCTTCTTTCCTCTTTCTTGTTTCTTCTCCCCTCTTTCTTCTTCCCTCTTTCTTCTCCCTTCTTTCTTCCTCCCTCTTCTCCTTTATTCTTCTTCTTTCTTCTTCCTCTTTCTTCTTCCTTCTCCCCTCTTTCTTCTTCCTTCTTCCTTCTCCCCTCTTTCTTCTTCCTTCTTCCTTCTCCCCTCTTTCTTCTTCCTTTCCCTCTTCTTCTTTCTTATTTCTTCTCTTCCTTCTTCTTTCTTCTTCTTCTTCTTCTTCCTTCTTCCCTCTTCTCTTCTTCTTCTTCTTCCCTCTTTCTTCTTACTTATTCCTCTTTCTTCTTCATTCTCCCCTCTTTCTTCTTTCTTCTCTCTTCTTCCCTCTTTCTTCTTCCTTCTCCCCTCTTTCTTCTTCCTTCTTCCTTCTCCCCTCTTTCTTCTTCCTTTTCCCCACTTCTTCTTTCTTATTTCTTCCTTCTTTCTTCTTTCTTCTTCCTTCTTCCCTCTTTCTTCTTTCTTCTCTCTTCTTCCCTTTTTCTTCTTCCTTCTCCCCTCTTTCTTCTTCCTTCTTCCTTCTCCCCTCTTTCTTCTTCCTTTTCCCTCTTCTTCTTTCTTCTTTCTTCTTTCTTCCTTCTTTCTTCTTCCTTCTTCCCTCTTTCTTCTTTCTTCTCTCTTCTTCCCTCTTTCTTCTTCCTTCTCCCCTCTTTCTTCTTCCTTCTTCCTTCTCCCCTCTTTCTTCTTCCTTTCCCCTCTTCTTCTTCCTTCTTTCTTCTTTCTTATTTCTTCCTTCTTCCTTCTTCTTTCTTCGTCCTTCTTCCCTCTTTCTCCTTTCTTCTTTCTTCTTCCCTCTTTCTTCTTACTTCTTTCCTCTTTCTTCTTCATTCTCCCTTCTTTCTTTCTTTCTTCTTCCTTCTTCCCTCTTTCTTCTTCCTTCTTCCTTCTCCCCTCTTTCTTCTTCCTTCTCCCTTCTTTCTTCTTCCCTCTTTCTTTTTTCTTCTTCCCTCTTTCTTTCTTTCTTTCTTCTTCCCTCTTTCTTCT
>NC_133336.1:216524532-216628418 GCF_042186555.1 Aquarana catesbeiana | reverse complement strand
AGATGGAGACGGCGAGGAGACGACGAGGAGAGTGGCGAGCGTCCGGAGAAGATGGAGACGGCGAGGAGAGTGGTGAGGAGACGACGAGGAGAGTGGCGAGTGTTCGGAAAAGATGAAGATGGCGAGGAGAGCGGCAAGGAGACGGCGAGGAGAGTGGTGAGCGGCCAGAGAAGATGGAGACAGCGAGGAGACGGCGAAGAGAGGGCAAGGAGACGAGGAGAGTGGCGAGTTGCCGGAGAAGATGGAGACGGTGAGGAGACGGCGAGGAGACGGCGAGGAGACGGCAAGGAGACAAGGAGGAAATAGCGAGGAGAGTGGCGAGCGGCCGGAGAAGATGGAGACGGCGAGGAGATGGCAAGGAGACGACGAGGAGAGTGGCAAACAGCCGGAGAAGATGGAGACGGCGAGGAGACGGCAAGGAGATGAAGAGGAGATCGACGAGCGTCCGGAGAAGATGGAGACGGCGAGGAGACGGCGAGGAGAGTGGTGAGTGTCCAGAGAAGATGGAGACGGCGAGGAGAGTGGTGAGGAGACGACGAGGAGAGTGGCGAGCGTCCGGAGAAGATGGAGATGGCGAGGAGAGCGATGAGCGTCCGGAGAATATGGAGACGGCGAGGAGACGACGAGGAGATCGGCGAGCGTCCGGAGAAGATGGAGACGGCGAGGAGAGTGGCGAACGGCCGGAGAAGATGGAGACAGCGAGGAGAGTGGTGAGGAGACAACGAGGAGAGTGGCAAGCGTCCGGAGAAGATGGAGACGGCGAGGAGAGCGGCGAGCAGCCGGAGAAGATGGAGATGGCGAGGAGAGCGGCGAACGTCCGGAGAAGATGGAGATGGCGAGGAGACGGCGAGGAGACGGCAAGGAGACAAGGAGAGCGGCGAGGAGAGCGGCGAGCGTCCGGAGAAGATGGAGACGGCGAGGAGAGTGGTGAGAAGACGGCGAGGAGAGTGGCGAGTGGCTGGAGAAGATGGAGACGGCGAGGAGAGCGGCAAGGAGAGTGGCAAGCGTATGGAGAAGATGGAGATGGTGAGGAGACGGCGAGGAGAAGGCAAGGAGACGAAGAGGAGAGCGGTGAGAGTCCGGAGAAGATGGAGATGGCGAGGAGACGGCGAGAAGAGCGGCGAGTGTCCGGAGAATATGGAGACGGCGAGGAGACGAGGAGAGCGGCGAGCGTCCGGAGAAGATGGAGACGGCGAGGAGAGTGGCGAGTGTCCGGAGAAGATGGAGACGGCGAGGAGACGACGAGGAGAGCGGCGAGCGTCCGGAGAAGATGGAGACAGCGAGGAGATGGCGAGGAGAGCGGCGAACGTCCGGAGAAGATGGAGACGGCAAGGAGACGGCGAGAAGAGCGGCGAGCGTCCGGAGAATATGGAGACGGCTAGGAGACGACGAGAAGAGCGGCGAGCGTCCGGAGAAGATGGAGATGGCGAGGAGAGTGGCGAGCGTCCAGAGAAGATGGAGACAGCGAGGAGATGGCGAGGAGAGCGGCGAACGTCCGGAGAAGATGGAGACGTCGAGGAGACGTCGAGGAGACGGCGAGGAGACGGCGAGGAGACGAGGAGAGCGGTGAGGAGAGCGGCGAGGAGAGCAGCGAGCGGCCGGAGAAGATGGAGACGGCGAGGAGACGACGAGGAGAGCGGCGAGCATCCGGAGAAGATGGAGACGGCGAGGAGAGTGGCGAGCGGCCGGAGAAGATGGAGACAGCGAGGAGAGTGGTGAGGAGAGGACGAGGAGAGTGGTGAGCGTCTGAAGAAGATGGAGACGGCGAGGAGAGCAGCGAGCAGCTGGAGAAGATGGAGATGGCGAGGAGAGCGGCGAACGTCCGGAGAAGAAGGAGATGGCGAGGAGACGGCGAGGAGATGGCAAGGAGACAAGGAGAGCGGCGAGGAGAGCAGCGAGCGTCCGGAGAAGATGGAGACGGCAAGGAGAGTGGTGAGGAGACGGCAAGGAGAGTGGCGAGTGGCTGGAAAAGATGGGGACAGCGAGGAGACGGCAAGGAGAGTGGCAAGCCTTCCGGAGGAGATGGAGACGGTGAGGAGACGGCGAGGAGACGGCAAGGAGACGAAGAGGAGAGCGGTGAGCGTACGGGGAAGATGGAGATGGCGAGGAGATGACGAGGAGAGCGGCGAGTGTCCGGAGAAGATGGAGACGGCGAGGAGATGACGAGAAGAGCGGCGAGCGTCCGCAGAATATGGAGACGGCGAGGAGACGACGAGGAGAGCGGCGAGCGTCCGGAGAATATGGAGACGGCGAGGAGACGACGAGGAGAGCGGCGAGTGTCTGGAGAAGATGGAGACAGCGAGGTGATGGCGAGGAGAGCGGCGAACGTCCGGAGAAGATGGAGACGGCGAGGAGACAGCGAGGAGACGGCGAGGAGACGAGGAGAGCGGCGAGGAGAGCGGCGAGCGTCTGGAGAAGATGGAGACGGCGAGGAGAGTGGTGATGAGACGGCGAGGAGAGTGGCGAGCGGCTGGAGAAGATGGAGACGGCGAGGAGACGGCAAGGAGAGTGGCGAGCGTCCGGAGAAGATGGAGACGGTGAGGAGATGACGAGAAGAGCGGCGAGCGTCTGCAGAATGTGGAGATGGCGAGGAGACGACGAGGAGAGCGGCGAGTGTCCGGAGAAGATGGAGACGGCGAGGAGAGTGGCCAGCGGCCGGAGAAGATGGAGACAGCGAGGAGATGGCGAGGAGAGCGGCGAACGTCCGGAGAAGATGGAGACGGCGAGGAGACGGCGAGGAGACGGCGAGGAGACGAGGAGAGCGGCGAGGAGAGCGGCGAGCGTCCGGAGAAGATGGAGACGGCGAGGAGAGTGGTGATGAGACGGCGAGGAGAGTGGCGAGCGGCTGGAGAAGATGGAGACGGCGAGGAGACGGCAAGGAGAGTAGCGAGCGTCCGGAGAAGATGGAGACGGCGAGGAGACGGCGAGGAGAGTAGCGAGCATCCGGAGATGAAGACGGCGAGGAGAGCGGCGAGGAGACGTGAGGACCTGCATCCCATCTGGCTTAAATGTTGCAAAAATATATAAATTTCCGGTCGCTTCTGCGGGTTTTGTTTTTGACCGAGTTCAGACCTTTGAGCGTTGGGAACATGCGCGCAAAATCGTCCGCTTTCCCAAAATGCCCCCCGCGCTTTTAGCAGATTGCCACATCTGTAACCGCTTGCGCTTTTTTGGTGCGGCTCCACGGGGGTTTGGCGCAGCGCGTCTTTTGGAGAAGCGTCTGGGAATTTTCTGCCTGACCTGCGACCCGCAGGAAGGTGTGAAAAACGCGCAGAAATGTGCCCGTGTTTAGGAGTCAACTACACTCACAGCTGAGCGTTTCCTTTTTTTTGTGCAAGTTAACGAAACGCGCTAAGAATGGGCACCGTAGTTATTGTTAAAAGGTACCCTAAATGCAGCGCGACGTTTTTCGGTGCAGGTCAAACCACGCGGTAAAAGAAAAAAACCCGCAAAGGCTCAACGCGGGAAAAAGTTTGCCCCGTTTGTAGCGTGTGGGGCGGCCCATTGAAATGAACGCGCGTCAGACAAAAATGCGCAAAAAAATAAAACCGCGTTTTCGAACGTATAGTGGGAATACGGAGACATCGTAATTCCGGCAGCTCTGATGCGATCGGTGAAACCTTCTACAGCGTCGGATCCCAAAACAACGCCTGCCGGCGCATTTGTAGGACAGCCAATGAGAATTCGCCTTTTGTGAACTAATCGGATGTCACATTCGCCAGGCGTGATCACTTATAGGGCCCATTTACTTCTCTGTGAGGCCCCTCAGCAACTCTCTCAATTTTATCCAGCCCTTGGGACATTACTCCATCCACTGACACCAACAATGGGGCAGGATTCCTCCTAGTGACACCAAACGATGGGGCACAATTCTTCCCAATGACACCAACAATGGGACTCAATAACACCAGTGATGGGGCACAATTCCTCCCACTGATAACAAAGATGGGGCACAATTTGGCAGCAATTTGGTCCAATGACACCAACGACTGGGGGGAACTCCTCCCAATGACACCAACAATGATGCACAATTCCTTCCACTGGCATCAACAATTGGGTCCAATGACACCAATAATGGGACAGGATTCCTCTTAATGACACCAATGGCGGGTCACAATTCCTCCCAATTACAGCTACAATTTGGGCACATTTCCTGCCACCGACACCAACAATGGGGCACAATTCCTCACACTGACACCAACAATTGAGGCCCAATGACACCAACAATGGTTCTCAATGACACCAGTGATGAGGCACAATTCATCAAACTGATACCAAAGATGGGGCACAATTCCTTCTGATGACACCAACAATTGGACCCAATGACACCAGTGATGGGGTACAATTCCTCCCACTGACACCAACAATTGGGCCCAATGACACCAACGACTGGGCGGGATTCCTCCTAATAACACCAACGATGGGGCACAATCCCTCCCACTGACAGCAATAATGGGGAACATTTCCTTCCACTGGCATTAACAATTAGGTCCAATGACACCAATGATGGGACAGGATCCACCTTAATGACACCAATGGTGGGGCACAATTCCTCCCAATTACACCTACAATTGGACACAACTCCTCCCACTGACACTAACAATTGAGCCTAATAACAACAACGATGGGGCAGGATTCCTCCTAGGGACACCAACAACTGAGGCCCAATGACTCCAACGATGGGGCTCAATGACACCAGTGATGGGGCACAATCTCCCCCCCCCCACTGACACCAACAATTGGGCCCAATGATACAAACCATGGGGCAGGATTCCTCCTAATGACACCAACAACTGAGGCCCAATGACACCAGCGATGGGGCACAATCCCTCCCACTGACACCAACAATTGGGCCCAATGACACCAACGATGGGGCTGGATTCCTCCGAATTACACTAATGATGGGGCATAATTTCTTCCACGGATAAAATTTATGGGACATAATTCCTCCCACTGACGTCGGGACCTTTTGTACTTCCAGTGACCCACAGTCCACCCCCCCAAGTCTGAAGGATGGTAAATTGGCCCCCTGTTTAGAAAGTCTGACCCCTGATCTATAGATATCACCCCCGGGGTCCCCCAAGTCTAAGAGGGGTCTTTGTGGAGCTCTGTGAGGTTGACTTTGAGGTTTTTTGGAGGAAAGTCCTGGCTTGGCGAGGTGTCAGGAAACTTTCTGATTTCTTTAATAGGAACGTATCCCGCGGGGCGGATAAATGATTAACCGGATTATTTGTTCTTTTAAATTTATATTTAAATTGAGTCAATAAAAATGTATTATCTGATTAAATTATTAAAATGAAATAAGATTTGTGTGACACCATCGGAATGGAAGCAGAGACTGTCCACACCATGGGGCCCCACGTGTTCCTTGGTCAGGAGCCAAAGAGAGGAATCTCACTTCATTATTAACTAGTGTCCGGGTGTTTGTGCCTCCTAGTGGGTGGGGCTGGGCGGGGACAAATTCTAATATTGGGTGGCTTTGGGGAGTAAGACTTCTCCTAGTGGGTGGACTTGAGAGACACCAATTTCTACTAGTGGGTGGCTTTGAGGGGGGCAGGTTTCCCCTCGTCTGTAGACCTAGGGGGGTCCAAATTGCACTAATGGTTAGCTTTGGTGGGCCCAATTCAAGAAGATGTCCCTCGAAGAGTCTACATTATTGTAGTGGGCATTCCAAGAGGGGTTCAGATTCTCTTAGTGGGTGGCCCCAGGAGGGTCCAAATTTTTCTAGAGAGTGGCTTTGGATGAGTTTAAATTCCCCTAGAGCAGGGGTCTCAAACTGGCAGCCCTCCAGCTGTTGCGAAACAACAAGTCCAATGAGGCATTGCAAGGCTGACAGTTACAAGCATGACTCCCACAGGCAGAGGCATGATGGGACTTGTAGTTTCGCAACAGCTGAAGGGCCACCAGTTGAAGACCCCTGCCCTAGAGGGTGGATCTGGAAGTCCAAATTCTAGTAGGTGCACCTAGAAGGGTCCAAATGATCTTAGTGAGCATCCCTGTAGGTGTTCAGATTCTCCTAATTGGTGCCCCATGGAAGGTTCAAATTCTTCTAAAGGGCAGTGCTGAGTGGAGTCCATCTTCTGCTGGTGGGTGGACCTGGGAGGCTCCAGAATCTAATACCGGGAGGGAGACTTCTCCTAGTGGGCGAACTTGAGAGGGTCCACATTCTACTAGTGGGTGACTTTGGGAGAGTCAGATTTCTCCTTGTGGGTTGACCTAGGAGGTTTAGAATGCTACTAGTGGTTAGTCTTGGGGGGTCCAATTTAAGAAGATGTCCCTGGAAGAGTCTACATTATTCTAGTGGGCATTCAAAAAGGGGTTTGGATTTTCCTAGTGGGCGGAGTTCTTTTAGATGGTGGCCCTGGGTGAATCCAAATGCTCCTAGGGGGCGGCCACCCGGGGGGAGCGGAGTCCAAAATTCCTAGCCGATGGCCCTAATTCTCCTAGTGAGCATCTCTATAGGGGTTCACATTCTCTAAGTAGGTGGGCTTTGGGAGTTCAAACTCTGCTAGTGGGTGGAGCTGTCCAGTCATAACCGGGGGGGGGGGTCGTGCTAATGTGCCCCAGAAGTCTACACGGTGCTTGTAGTACAATCACAGCCATCCCCTGCTCAGTCTTTGGAAGTTGCAGCTTCAGGGGTGGATCATTCCATCACAGCAGCCCCTCCCACGCGGAACTGAGTTTAAGAATGGAACTGCAGTAGATGGCATCTACTGAACAGAAGCAGGTAAGAATGTGTAATGATTTATTGATAATAAATCTGAAACCCTAGTTTTAGTTAAGTTCTGAATCCTGAGCTTCCAATGAAGGATCAGATTGGGCGAGGGTTACACTGCCGCTCGGCAGCAGCTGGAAGAACCAGTAAAATAATACAACGTAACCCGTCATCTGTCACTTCTACACATTGATAAAACTCTTCGAATCTCATCGCTTTTCTTCAGAGACAGATGTGAAATTTTAACGATAAGGTCGCCGTAGCGGCCACGTCTGGTGTCATGGCGGCACTGAGGAAAACGCCGCCGTCGCTCGCTCTGCAGACGGCAAAAGTCCTGGCAGCCTGCAGACCCTCTTGCGTACTTCTCCGATCTTTCTCCCTTGTTGGGGGCCCGTCTTGGTTTTCTGTCCAGGTTGCCACGGAAACCGGCCATTGTTTTGATAATGGCGAACAGCAGAGGCCGTTTTAAGCTCCCGCCGAGGAAATTTGCCGCACCTGACACGCGGGCGCCGCGGAAGACGATGTGAATAGGGGCTGCCGGCGGGAAGTGCAGGTGTCGGCGCTGTCAGGGGGACGCTTTACGCTAATGGCTTTAATTAGTTTAGAGTAAATTATACGCACAGAGTAACTTTCTGCACCGCCGCAGATCATTCCGCCATCTTCACCGCCACCGATCCGAAATCCCTGATATACAAACCTACCCCAATCAACCGACTGTAAGCTCCTGGGGTCAGGGTCTCATTATACCTCTAGACTGTAAGCTCCTGGGGTCAGGGTCTCATTATATCTCTAGACTGTAAGCTCCTGGGGTCAGGGTCTCATTATATCTCTAGACTGTAAGCTCCTGGGGTCAGGGTCTCATTATACCTCTAGACTGTAAGCTCCTGGGGACAGGGTCTCATTATACCTCTAGACTGTAAGCTCCTGGGGTCAGGGTCTCATTATACCTCTAGACTGTAAGCTCCTGGGGTCAGGGTCTCATTATACCTCTAGACTGTAAGCTCCTGGGGTCAGGATCTCATTATACCTCTAGACTGTAAGCTCCTGGGGTCAGCATCTCATTATACCTCTAGACTGTAAGCTCCTGGGGTCAGGATCTCATTATACCTCTAGACTGTAAGCTCCTGGGGTCAGGATCTCATTATACCTCTAGACTGTAAGCTCCTGGGGTCAGGATCTCATTATACCTCTAGACTGTAAGCTCCTGGGGTCAGGATCTCATTATACCTCTAGACTGTAAGCTCCTGGGGACAGGGTCTCATTATACCTCTAGACTGTAAGCTCCTGGGGTCAGGGTCTCATTATACCTCTAGACTGTAAGCTCCTGGGGACAGGGTCTCATTATACCTCTAGACTGTAAGCTCCTGGGGTCAGGGTCTCATTATACCCCTAGACTGTAAGCTCCTGGGGTCAGCATCTCATTATACCTCTAGACTGTAAGCTCCTGGGGTCAGGGTCTCATTATACCTCTAGACTGTAAGCTCCTGGGGTCAGGGTCTCATTATACCCCTAGACTGTAAGCTCCTGGGGTCAGGGTCTCATTATACCTCTAGACTGTAAGCTCCTGGGGTCAGGGTCTCATTATACCTCTAGACTGTAAGCTCCTGGGGTCAGGGTCTCATTATATCTCTAGACTGTAAGCTCCTGGGGTCAGGGTCTCATTATACCTCTAGACTGTAAGCTCCTGGGGTCAGGGTCTCATTATACCTCTAGACTGTAAGCTCCTGAGGTCAGGATCTCATTATACCCCTAGACTGTAAGCTCCTGGGGTCAGGGTCTCATTATACCTCTAGACTGTAAGCTCCTGAGGTCAGGATCTCATTATACCCCTAGACTGTAAGCTCCTGGGGTCAGGGTGTCATTATACCTCTAGACTGTAAGCTCCTGGGGTCAGGATCTCATTATACCTCTAGACTGTAAGCTCCTGGGGACAGAGTCTCATTATACCTCTAGACTGTAAGCTCCTGGGGTCAGGGTCTCATTATACCTCTAGACTGTAAGCTCCTGGGGTCAGGGTCTCATTATACCTCTAGACTGTAAGCTCCTGGGGTCAGGGTCTCATTACACCTCTAGACTGTAAGCTCCTGAGGTCAGGATCTCATTATACCTCTAGACTGTAAGCTCCTGGGGTCAGGATCTCATTATACCTCTAGACTGTAAGCTCCTGGGGTCAGGATCTCATTATACCTCTAGACTGTAAGCTCCTGGGGTCAGGATCTCATTATACCTCTAGACTGTAAGCTCCTGGGGTCAGGATCTCATTATACCTCTAGACTGTAAGCCCACCTTGAGGAGCACTCCTAGCACACTGTGTGCAGCCAGGGACATTGGCATTCCGTTGTGCCGGTTACGGTCTCGCGATGTACGGAACGCTCGGCGCTCTCAGAATTAGGAATTTGTGTCTAATTAACAAAGATGAAGACGGTGGGGGGGGGATGGGGGCGGCGAGTGGCGGAGCGATCAATATTTTACACAGGATGGATTTTTCTCTTTGCCTCTGAAATGAGGATTCATAATTAACAGCCCTGATGTTCTCGTTACCAGAGTAAGAATTGATTTTCATCATGGCGAGCCGTGTTTTATTGGAGCGGCGGTCCGGCGCGAATCACAGCTCGTGCGGAACACTAATTGCCAGTTTGGCAAGAGAGCGAGAGAGCGGCGTTTTGTTGGACGGGCAGAGCGGGCGGTAATGGTCATCATCCATTCTCCGGCAGACAGGGGCAATAAAGAGTGCAGCGCGCCAAACTCCCCTCCCCCCCACCCCCCCGCAACGTCATCGAAAAACTCTCATCGCAGGATCATTCCCGATCTGTCAGCGCCGGGGATGGAAAATCATTATTATTTTCTGAGCTGACGCTTAATTAAAATGGTGACAAGAGACGCGAGAGGGACCGGTGACCGGATAAGCCGGACGCCCGAGATATGGAGAGCCGGCCGCGCCGATAATTCCATCCTCAGCGTCCAAATAGAATCCAGGAACGTGTCACACATGTCTAAAACCGCTGGCAACAAAAGTCAGTACACCCCTAAGTGAAAATCTCCAAATTGGGCCCAAAGTGTCAATATTTTGTGTGGCCTCCATTATTTTCCAGCACTGCCTTAACCCTCTTGGGCATGGAGATCACCAGAGCTTCACAGGTTGTCACTGGAGTCCTCTTCCCCTCCTCCATGATGACATCACAGAGCTGGTGAATGTTAGAGACCTTGCGCTCCTCCACCTTCCGTTTGAGGATGTCCCACAGATGATCAATAGGGTTTAGGTCTGGAGACATGCTTGGCCAGTCCATCACCTTTACCCTCAGCTTCTTTAGCAAGGCAGTGGTGGTCTTGGAGGTGTGTTTGGGGTGGTTATCATGTTGGAATACTGCCCTGCGGTCCAGTCTCTGAAGGGAGGAGATCATGCTCCTCTTCAGTATGTCACAGTACATGTTGGCATTCATGGTCCCCTCAATGATCTGTAGCTCCCCAGTGCCGGCAGCACTCATGCAGCCCCAGACCATGACACTCCCACCACCATGCTTGACTGTAGACAAGACACACTTGTCTTTGTCCTCCTCACCTGGTTGCCCCCACACACGCTTGTCACCATCTGAACCAAATATGTTTATCTTGGTCTCATCAGACCACAGGACATGGTTCCAGTAATCCATGTCCTTAGTCTGCTTGTCTTCAGAAAACTGTTTGTGGACTTTCTTGTCCATCATCTTTAGAAGAGGCTTCCTTCTGGGGTGACAGCCATGCAGACCAATTTGATGCAGTGTGCAGCGTATGGTCTGAGCACTGACAGGCTGACCCCCCCACCCCTACAACCTCTGCAGCAATGCTGGCAGCACTCATACGTCTATTTCCCAAAGACAACCTCTGGATATGACGCTGATCACGTGACCTCAACTTCTTTGGTGGACCATGGCGAGGCCTGTTCTGAGTGGAACCTGTCCTGTTATACCGCTGTATGGTCTTGGCCACCGTGCTGCAGCTCAGTTTCAGGGTCTTGGCAATCTTCTTATAGCCTAGGCCATCTTTATGTAGAGCAACAATTCTTTTTATCAGATCCTCAGAGAGTTCTTTGCCATGAGGTGCCATGTTGTACTTCCAGTGACCAGTATGAGAGAGTGAGAGCGATAACACCAAATTTAACACACCTGCTCCCCATTCACACCTGAGACCTTGTAACACTAACGAGTCACATGACACCGGGGAGGGAAAATGGCTAATTGGGCCCAATTTGGAGATTTTCACTTAGGGGTGTACTGACTTTTGTTGCCAGCGGTTTAGACATTAATGGCTGTGTGTTGAGTTATTTTGAGGGGACAGTAAATTTACACTGTTATACAAGCTGTACACTCACTACTTTACATTGTAGACAAGTGTCATTTCTTCAGTGTTGTCACATGAAAAGAGAGAAGAAAAGATTTACACAAATGTCACTGAGGGGTGTACTTACTTTTGTCACATACTGAGTATTATCCTATGATGAGGGGTGTACTTACTTTTGTCACATACTGACTATTCTATGATGAGGGGTGTACTTACTTTTGTCACATACTGAGTATTATCCTATGATGAGGGGTGTACTTACTTTTGTCACATACCGAGTTTTATCCTATGATGAGGGGTGTACTTACTTTTGTCACATACTGTATGTATACAGAGAGATTAAATATGATATATATGCAGTGTGTATGTATATATATATATATATGGAGAGTACGTTCAGCTTCGTAGAATGTATATGGAGAAGATCTTTCCTTGATGAGGTCATAGTGTCTTCAGACTACAGCGAATGACATGGCAGCTCGGTGACCTCAGAGTGAATGTCCGTTCTCCATGCCACACCCAGGGGCACAAGGGGCAGCTGCCCCGAGCTCGGTCATTGTTGTGGGGCCCAATGCAGCTTCTTGAACCCGCAAATACTTGATCAGTGGATTTGGGGGGGCCAATAAAATGTTTTCCCCCCGGGTCCAATTAATATTAAGGATGACCCCGACCCCCCCCCCCCCCCACATCCTGGATATTGGAGATCGATTCCCCGTCCAATATCTGTAGGTGGCCTCCATTGATCTGCCATGGCAGAGACCAGTGATGTCATCTACGTCCTGAGTCCTGATTGGATGTGGCGAATTTCATGAATGAATCGTCTTCATAACAATCCCGGCCCCGGGAATTCTGGAAATATCATCCGCGAGGGCCGCCTGTGCCGCTGCAGAGCGTCGCGCCCCGGATTCCCCGCCATCGATGGACGCCGATTATCTTCACATTCATCAGTGAGACGTTTTCTGGGATTGGAGATGTTCTCGTCACCGATCGTTTGATGTGACACCTTCCCGTCAGACGGGGGGAGGGGACGCGCCTCATTACACCCCAAATATTGTAATAAATGATCCTCTGCCGGGATTTCACTTCTTATTTACATCGCCGCAAAACCGTCACCTTCGTTTTGTGTCCGCGCCGCCACGGAGATAACGAGCGCCCCGCAGAGAAACCTTTGATGTGCTGGGGGAGGGGAGAGACAAAGATGTGCTTATTCCGAGTTCTGGTCCAAATATAGCAACGATACACCGAGCACCCCACACCGAGCACCCCACACCGAGCACCCCACACTGAGCACCCCACAACCCACACCGAGCACCCCACACCGAGCACCCCACACCGAGCACCCCACACCGAGCACCCCACAACCCACACCGAGCACCCCACACCGAGCACCCCACACCGAGCACCCCACAACCCACACCGAGCACCCCACACCGAGCACCCCACAACCCACACCGAGCACCCCACACTGAGCACCCCACAACCCACACCCCACACCGAGCACCCCACACTGAGCACCCCACAACCCACACCGAGCACCCCACACCGAGCACCCCACACCGAGCACCCCACACCGAGCACCCCACACCGAGCACCCCACAACCCACACCGAGCACCCCACAACCCACACCGAGCACCCCACACCGAGCACCCCACAACCCACACCGAGCACCCCACAACCCACACCGAGCACCCCACACCGAGCACCCCACAACCCACACCGAGCACCCCACACCGAGCACCCCACACCGAGCACCCCACACCGAGCACCCCACACCACCCCACACCGAGCACCCCACACTGAGCACCCCACACCGAGCACCCCACACCGAGCACCCCACACCGAGCACCCCACAACCCACACCGAGCACCCCACACCGAGCACCCCACAACCCACACCGAGCACCCCACACTGAGCACCCCACACCGAGCACCCCACACCGAGCACCCCACACCAAGCACCCCACAACCCACACCGAGCACCCCACACCGAGCACCCCACACCGAGCACCCCACACCGAGCACCCCACACTGAGCACCCCACAACCCACACCGAGCACCCCACAGCCCACACCGAGCACCCCACACCGAGCACCCCACAACCCACACCGAGCACCCCACACCGAGCACCCCACAACCCACACCGAGCACCCCACACCGAGCACCCCACAACCCACACTGAGCACCCCACACCGAGCACCCCACACCAAGCACCCCACAACCCACACCGAGCACCCCACACTGAGCACCCCACACCGAGCACCCCACACCGAGCACCCCACAACCCACACCGAGCACCCCACACTGAGCACCCCACACCGAGCACCCCACACCGAGCACCCCACAACCCACACCGAGCACCCCACACCAAGCACCCCACACCGAGCACCCCACAACCCACACCGAGCACCCCACACCGAGCACCCCACAACCCACACCGAGCACCCCACACCGAGCACCCCACACTGAGCACCCCACACCGAGCACCCCACACCGAGCACCCCACACCGAGCACCCCACAACCCACACCGAGCACCCCACACCGAGCACCCCACACCGAGCACCCCACACCAAGCACCCCACACCGAGCACCCCACACCAAGCACCCCACACCAAGCACCCCACAACCCACACCGAGCACCCCACACTGAGCACCCCACACTGAGCACCCCACACCAAGCACCCCACAACCCACACCGAGCACCCCACACTGAGCACCCCACACCAAGCACCCCACACCGAGCACCCCACAACCCACACCGAGCACCCCACACCGAGCACCCCACACCGAGCACCCCACAACCCACACCGAGCACCCCACACCGAGCACCCCACACCGAGCACCCCACACCAAGCACCCCACAACCCACACCGAGCACCCCACACTGAGCACCCCACACTGAGCACCCCACACCAAGCACCCCACAACCCACACCGAGCACCCCACACTGAGCACCCCACACCAAGCACCCCACACCGAGCACCCCACAACCCACACCGAGCACCCCACACCGAGCACCCCACACCGAGCACCCCACAACCCACACCGAGCACCCCACACCGAGCACCTCACACTGAGCACCCCACACCGAGCACCCCACACCAAGCACCCCACACCAAGCACCCCACACCGAGCACCCCACACCGAGCACCCCACAACCCACACCGAGCACCCCACACCGAGCACCCCACACCGAGCACCCCACACCGAGCACCCCACACTGAGCACCCCACACTGAGCACCCCACACCGAGCACCCCACACCAAGCACCCCACACCGAGCACCCCACACCGAGCACCCCACACCAAGCACCCCACAACCCACACCGAGCACCCCACACTGAGCACCCCACACCGAGCACCCCACACCGAGCACCCCACACCAAGCACCCCACAACCCACACCGAGCACCCCACACCGAGCACCCCACACCGAGCACCCCACACCGAGCACCCCACACCGAGCACCCCACACTGAGCACCCCACAACCCACACCGAGCACCCCACAGCCCACACCGAGCACCCCACACCGAGCACCCCACAACCCACACCGAGCACCCCACACCGAGCACCCCACAACCCACACCGAGCACCCCACACCGAGCACCCCACAACCCACACTGAGCACCCCACACCGAGCACCCCACACCAAGCACCCCACAACCCACACCGAGCACCCCACACCGAGCACCCCACAACCCACACCGAGCACCCCACACTGAGCACCCCACACCGAGCACCCCACACCGAGCACCCCACAACCCACACCGAGCACCCCACACTGAGCACCCCACACCGAGCACCCCACACCGAGCACCCCACAACCCACACCGAGCACCCCACACCAAGCACCCCACACCGAGCACCCCACAACCCACACCGAGCACCCCACACCGAGCACCCCACAACCCACACCGAGCACCCCACACCGAGCACCCCACAACCCACACCGAGCACCCCACACCGAGCACCCCACACTGAGCACCCCACACCGAGCACCCCACACCGAGCACCCCACACCGAGCACCCCACAACCCACACCGAGCACCCCACACCGAGCACCCCACACCGAGCACCCCACACCAAGCACCCCACACCGAGCACCCCACACCAAGCACCCCACACCAAGCACCCCACAACCCACACCGAGCACCCCACACTGAGCACCCCACACTGAGCACCCCACACCAAGCACCCCACAACCCACACCGAGCACCCCACACTGAGCACCCCACACCAAGCACCCCACACCGAGCACCCCACAACCCACACCGAGCACCCCACACCGAGCACCCCACACCGAGCACCCCACAACCCACACCGAGCACCCCACACCGAGCACCCCACACCGAGCACCCCACACCAAGCACCCCACAACCCACACCGAGCACCCCACACTGAGCACCCCACACTGAGCACCCCACACCAAGCACCCCACAACCCACACCGAGCACCCCACACTGAGCACCCCACACCAAGCACCCCACACCGAGCACCCCACAACCCACACCGAGCACCCCACACCGAGCACCCCACACCGAGCACCCCACAACCCACACCGAGCACCCCACACCGAGCACCTCACACTGAGCACCCCACACCGAGCACCCCACACCAAGCACCCCACACCAAGCACCCCACACCGAGCACCCCACACCGAGCACCCCACAACCCACACCGAGCACCCCACACCGAGCACCCCACACCGAGCACCCCACACCGAGCACCCCACACTGAGCACCCCACACTGAGCACCCCACACCGAGCACCCCACACCAAGCACCCCACACCGAGCACCCCACACCGAGCACCCCACACCAAGCACCCCACAACCCACACCGAGCACCCCACACTGAGCACCCCACACCGAGCACCCCACACCGAGCACCCCACACCAAGCACCCCACAACCCACACCGAGCACCCCACACTGAGCACCCCACACCAAGCACCCCACAACCCACACCGAGCACCCAATACTGAGCACCCCACACCAAGCACCCCACACCGAGCACCCCACAACCCACACCGAGCACCCCACACTGAGCACCCCACACCGAGCACCCCACAACCCACACTGAGCACCCCACACCGAGCACCCCACACCGAGCACCCCACAACCCACACCGAGCACCCCACAACCCACACCGAGCACCCCACAACCCACACCCAGCACTCCACACCGAGCACCCCACACCAAGCACCCCACAACCCACACCGAGCACCCCACACCGAGCACCCCACACCAAGCACCCCACAACCCACACTGAGCACCCCACACCGAGCACCCCACACCAAGCACCCCACAACCCACACCGAGCACCCCACACCGAGCACCCCACACCGAGCACCCCACAACCCACACCGAGCACCCCACAACCCACACCGAGCACCCCACAACCCACACCCAGCACTCCACACCGAGCACCCCACACCGAGCACCCCACACCGAGCACCCCACAACCCACACCGAGCACCCCACAACCCACACCGAGCACCCCACAACCCACACCCAGCACTCCACACCGAGCACCCCACAACCCGCACCCATCACCCCACACCGAGCACCCCACATAAAGCACCCCACAACCCACACCGAGCACCCCGCAACCCACACCAAGCTCCCCACAACCCACACCGAGCACCCCACACCGAGCACCCCACACCGAGCACCCCACAACCCACACTGAGCACCCCACAACCCACACCAAGCACCCCACAACCCACACCCAGCACTCCACACCGAGCACCCCACACCAAGCACCCCACAACCCGCACCCAGCACTCCACACTGAGCACCCCACATAAAGCACCCCACAATCCGCACCCAGCACCCCACACCGAGCACCCTACAACCCACACCAAGCACCCCGCAACCCACACCAAGCTCCCCACAACCCACACCGAGCACCCCACACCAAGCACCCCACAACCCGCACCAAGCACGCCACAACCTGCACCCAGCACCCCACACCAAGCACCCCACAACCCGCACCAGGCACCCCACCTAAAGCATCCCACAACCCACATAAAGCATCCCACAACCTGCACCCCACGCCCTGCACCCCACACTGAGCACTCCACAATCTGCACCCAGCACCCCACACCAAGCACCCCACAACCCACACCCCACATAAATCACCCACACCCCACACCCAGCACTCCGCACAGAGCACCCCACAGACCCAGCACAGAACACCCCACACCCCACATGAGCACACCACACAGAGCATCCCACACTGACCAACCCGCACAGAGCACCCCACAACCTGCACCCCGCACAGAGCACCCCACACCCCACATAAAGCACCCAGCACCCCCACACCCCACACCAAGCACTCGGCAACCTGCACCCCGCATAAAACACCCAGCAACCAGCACCCCACACTCAGCAACCCGCACCCAGCAACCAGCACCCCACACCCAGCAACTCGCATCCAGCAACCCGCATCCAGCAACCAGCACCCCACACCTAGCAACCCGCACCCCACACCCAGCACCCCACAATCCACACCCGGCAACCCGCACCCAGAACCCCACACCCAGCACCCCACACCCAGCAACCCGCACCCCACACCAGTACCCGGAACCAGCAACCCGCACCCCACACCTAGCAACCCGCACCCAGCAACCTGCACCCGCACCCCACACCAAGCACTCCGCAACCTGCACCCCGCATAAAACACCCAGCAACCAGCACCCCACACTCAGCAACCCGCACCCAGCACCCAGCAACTCGCATCCAGCAACCCGCATCCAGCAACCAGCACCCCACACCTAGCAACCCGCACCCCACACCCAGCACCCCACAATCCACACCCGGCAACCCGCACCCAGAACCCCACACCCAGCACCCCACACCCAGCAACCCGCACCCCACACCTAGCAACCCGCACCCCACACCAGTACCCGGAACCAGCAACCCGCACCCCACACCTAGCAACCCGCACCCAGCAACCTGCACCCGCACCCCACACCAAGCACTCCGCAACCTGCACCCCGCATAAAACACCCAGCAACCAGCACCCCACACTCAGCAACCCGCACCCAGCACCCCACACCCAGCAACTCGCATCCAGCAACCCGCATCCAGCAACCAGCACCCCACACCTAGCAACCTGCACCCCACACCCAGCAACCCACAATCCACACCCGGCAACCCGCACCCAGAACCCCACACCCAGCACCCCACACCCAGCAACCTGCACCCCACACCTAGCAACCCGCACCACGCACCAGTACCCGGAACCAGCAACCCGCACCCCACACCTAGCAACCCGCACCCAGCAACCTGCACCCCGCACCCAGCAACCCATATCCCACAATCCACACCCTGCAACCCGCACCCAGCACCCCATACCCAGCACCCCATACCCAGCAACCCGGATCCAGCAACCCGCACCACACACCCTGCAACCTGAACCGTGTACACCCCACCCAGCAACCTAGCAACCCGCACCCAGCAAACCACACCCAGAATCTTAGCAACCCGCATAAAGCTGATAGAAATGATTATACTATTATTATTATTATTATTACTATCATCATCAATAATATAATTATATTATTGTTACTATTATTATCATCAATATTATTACGTTTTTTATTAATAATATATTATTATTTATATCATTATTATTATATTCTTTATTATTATAATTGTTGTGTGTATGGAGCCGTGCCCGGTGTGCCGCTCCTCATCATCTATTTGTTGGGAACGTCTTGTACGGCGCCCCCCCCGGGGAGGAACGTTCATGATCGCACATATTTGCATATTATTCTGATTGTGTGATGGAGTACCCCGGAGGGGGGGTAGTCTGCGCACCCCGAGCGCCGATCTCTGTAATAGCGGGTCACTACAATATTTCCAATGACAATGGTGCATCCAGTCCTCAGCGAATCAACTTCTGGCGTCCGGGGGAGGAAGGGTCAGTGCCATTCCTGCAGGCGCTGCAATTTGTTTAATGTTTATGAGGTGTGGAGAGGGAGATTAGAGCGCGGGACGGGTGTCTGTGATCACGTCTCGCCCCGTAATGTCGCCTGTCATAGGGACCCCGCTGTGTCTCATCTCGGCTGCGATTCACCTTGACGGCCTGGAATGAGCTTTTCCTGTTCATGTACCTTGCAGAGTAGACGCATATTATGGTGTAATGACTCCCGCGTCACGCCGGCGTCCTGGACATTATCTGCTGGTGGGCCTGGTGCTGATCGGACACTGGGGGGGTCCGCGGGGTGAATCCAAGCCTGAGGTATTAAAGGGGGGTTCTGGGCTGACAGAAAACTCTGGCCAACTGCTCAGCTTTGGAGATCGGTGCGTTTGGTTTGGTTTCGGCTACCAGCAAAGATGACTCAGGAACCCTCAACGGTTCACATCAGTATACAACGTTTGTCCCGTTCCCAACTGTCCTGGAACGGTCCATCCACTTCTAAATCACCATTTCCCATCAAACCTCTCTCACTGCCATCCCGACAGTCATCTTCTGCCAACCAATCCCCAACCAGCTAAATCTCTCTGTCTGCTGGTATCTTCTGAAAGACCTCAATGTGAGCCTGTGCAGCCAGGGAGGGTGTCAGAGATTTGTGCCCATTTGTGAGGCCTGCGTTCCCCTGTGTTCCTGCCCCAGCCTGTGTTCCTGTGTTCTGGCCCCGGCCTGTGTTCCCGGGTTCTGACCCCGGCCTGTGTTCCCGTGTTCTGGCCCCGGCCTGTGTTCCCGTGTTCTGGCCCCGGCCTGTGTTCCCGGGTTCTGGCCCCGGCCTGTGCTCCCCTTGATCTAGGCCCCGGCTTGTGTTCCCCTTGATCTAGGCCCCGGCCTGTGTTCCCGCGTTCTGGCCCCAGTCTGCCTTCCCCCATGTTCCAGCCCAGGTCTGCGTTCCCCTGTGTTCTGGCCCCTGCCTGTGTTCCAGTTTTCTGGCCCCGGTCTGCATTTCCATGTGTTCCAGCCCCGGCGTTCTCCCCTGTTCCGGCCCTGGCCTGCATTGCCCTGTGTTACGGCCCTGGGCTGTGTTCTCCCATGTTCCAGCCCGGGCTGCGTTCTCCCATGTTCCAGCCCGGGCTGCATTCTCCCATGTTCCGGTCCCGGTCTGCGTTCTCACATGTTCCAGCCCTGGTCTGCATTCTCCCATGTTCCAGCCCTGGTCTGCATTCTCCCATGTTCCGGCCCCAGGCTGCGTTCTCCCGTGTTCCAGCCCCCGGTCTGCGTTCTCCCATGATCCGGCTCTGGCCTGCGTTCTCTCATGTTCTGGCCCCGGTTTGCACTCTCCCATGTTCTGGCCTTGGGCTGCATTTTCCCATGTTCCAGCCCCGGTCTGCATTCTCCCATGTTCTGGGTCCGCGCTGCGTTCTCCTATGTTCCGGCCCCGGGCTGCGTTCTCCCATGTTCTGGCCTTTCTGCTGTGTTCTCCCATGTTTCGGCCCCGGGCTGCGTTCTCCCATGTTCTGGCCCCGGGCTGCGTTCTCCCATGTTTCAGCCCCGGCCTGCATTCTCCCATGTTCTGGCCCCGGGCTGCGTTCTCCCATGTTTCAGCCCCGGTCTGCGTTCTCCCATGTTCTGGCCCTGCGCTGCGTTCTCCCATGTTCCGGCCCCAACCTGCATTCTCCCAAGTTCCGGCCCCGGTCTGCGTTCACCCATGTTCCGGCCCCGGGCTGCGTTCTCCCATGTTTCAGCCCCGGCACTGCATTCTCCCATGTTCTGACCCCAGGCTGCGTTCTCCCATGTTTCAGCCCCGGTCTGCGTTCTCCCATGTTCTGGCCCTGCGCTGCGTTCTCCCATGTTCCGGCCCCGGGCTGCGTTCTCCCATGTTTATGTCCCGGTCTGCATTCTCCCATATTCCGGGCCATGCTGCGTTCTCCCATGTTCCAGCCCCGGGCTGCGTTATCCCATGTTTTAGCCCCGGCCTGCATTCTCCCATGTTCCGGCCCTGCGCTGCGTTCTCCCATGTTCCGGCCCCGGCCTGCATTCTCCCATGTTCTGACCCCAGGCTGCGTTCTCCCATGTTTCAGCCCCGGTCTGCGTTCTCCCATGTTCTGGCCCTGCGCTGCGTTCTCCCATGTTCCGGCCCTGACCTGCATTCTCCCATGTTCCGGCCCCGGTCTGCATTCACCCATGTTTCGGCCCCGTGCTGCGTTCTCCCATGTTTAGGTCCCGGTCTTCATTCTCCCATATTCCGACCCCGCGCTGCGTTTTTCCATGTTCTGGCCCCGGGCTGCGTTCTCCCATGTTTCAGCCCCGGCCTGCATTCTCCCATGTTCCGGTCCTGCACTGCGTTCTCCCATGTTCCGGCCCCGGCCTGCATTCTCCCATGTTCCGGCCCCGTGCTGCGTTCTCCCATGTTTAGGTCCCGGTCTTCATTCTCCCATATTCCGACCCCGCGCTGCGTTCTCCCATGTTCTGGCCCCGGGCTGCGTTCTCCCATGTTTCAGCCCCGGCCTGCATTCTCCCATGTTCCGGCCCCGGCCTGCATTCTCCCATGTTCCGGCCCCGGTCTGCGTTCTCCCATGTTCCAGCCCCGGCCTGCATTCTCCCATGTTTCGGCCCGGCGCTGCATTCTCCCATGTTCCGGCCCGGCCTGCGTTCTCCCATGTTCCGGCCCCGCGCTGTGTTCTCCCATGTTCTGGCCCCACGCTGCATTTCTCGGCACAGTCAGAGACGTCTGTAGGATCTCATTGCTCTTCTATTATCCCTCATCTCGGTGTAATCAGCTCCCGTGGCGGGATACAGAGGTGTGGAAATTATATTAATGTGTGACAATCTCCCCGCCGCTGATGTTTATGAGTTGGGGAGCCGCCTGAGAGGCATGAAGTTTGTTTAACAGAGCTAGACACAATAAGCGGCAAATAATGGCTCTGGGGGGAGGGGATACAAGGCCCAAATCCCCTCCAATATTCCGTCTTCTCCATGAAATGGTGCACTACTGGGGGCCCAGCATTCACTCCAAATTTCCACCTCGCTGATATAATGACCGCAGGGCGACCTCAAAATGTCCTTTGTTTTGGGTCCTTGTCCTATCCGTGTCACTCACCCCAACTCTTCCCCAACGAATGGGGGTGTAGATACCCCCACACAATGCCTCCAGGAGGGAGGGGCTATCTCCAGGTCAATATATGATGTCCCCTAGGGTGGTGGTGCTGAATACCTGTGATGGGCACATGGTGCCCCTTGGAGGGGTAGGGAAACCCTGGGGTGGATAAATGGTGACCTTTGAAGAGTAGGTGACTTCTGGGTGGATAAATGGTGACCAGTGAAGGGTAAGGGACCCCTGGGGTTGATAGATGGTGACCCCTGAAGAGTAGGTGACCTCTGGGGTGGATAAATGGAAGGGTAAGGGACCCTTGGGGTGGATAAATGGTGACCCGTGAAGAGTAGGTGACCTCTGGGGTGGATAAATGGTGACCCGTGAAGAGTAGGTGACCTCTGGGGTGGATAAATGGGGACCCGTGAAGAGTAGGTGACGACCTCTGGGGTGGATAAATGGGGACCCATGAATGGTAAGGGACCCCTGGGGTGGATAAATGGTGACCCTTGAAGGGTAGGGGACCCCTGGGGTGGGTACATGGTGCCCCTTGGAAGGGTAGGGGACCTTTTGGGGTGATATATGATGACTCTTGGAGTGGTAGGGTATCCCTGAGATGTATATATGGCGCCCCATGGAAGGATAGGTGACTCCTGGGGTAGGTATATGCTGTCCCTTGAAAGGGTTCCTGAGGGGGGTATATGGTACTCCTTGGAGGTGTAGGAGACCCCAGAGGGTATATGCTGACCCTTTGAGGGGTAGGTGACCTAGGTTGGGTATATGGTGCCCCTTGGAAGTGTAAGGGACCCTATAGTAGTATATGATGACCCTTGGAGGGGTAGGTGACCCGTAGAGTGGGTATTTGGTTACCCTTGGAAGTGTAGGTGACCCCAAGGGGTATAGGGTGCTCATTGAGAGTGTAGGAGACCCCAAGGGTGGGTATATGGTACCCTTTGGAGGTTTAGGAGACCCCAGGGGGTATATAATGCCCCTTGGAGTGGTAGGGTGTCCCTGGAGTGTATATATGGTGCCCCATGGAGGGATATGTGACCCCCTGGAGTAAGTATATGTTGCCCCTTGAAAGTGTAGAGAATCCGAAGGGGGTATATGGTGCCCCTTGGAGGTGTAGGGGACTGCAGGGGGTATATGGTGACCCTTGGAAGGGTAGTTGACCTTTGGAGTGAGTATATGGTACCTCTAGGAAGTTTTCCAAACCCCAGGGGGTAGGTATAAGGTTACCCTTGGAGGGGTAGATGACCCTGGGGTGGGAATATGGCCTCCCTTGGAGGGGTAGGGAACCCCTGAGGTGGAAATATGGTGCCCCCTGGAGGGGTAGGTGACCCCGGAATGGGTATAAGGTCTCCCTTGGAGAGGTAGGGAACCCCTGAGGTGGCAATATGGTGCCACCTGGAGAGATAGGTGACCCTGGGGTGGGAATATGGCCTTGCGTCGAGGGGTAGGTGACCCCGGGGTGGGTATAAGGTTACCCTTGGTGGGGTAGATAATCCTGGGGTGGGAATATGGCCTCCCTTGGAGGGGTAGGTGACCCTGGGGTGGTTATAAGGTTACCCTTGGTGGGGTAGAGGCCCCTTCAGTCGGAACATGGCCCTCCTTGGAGGGGTAGGTGACTCTGTGGTGGGAATTTGGCCCTCCTTGGAGGGGTAGGTGACTCTGGGGTGGGAACACGGCCTCCCTAGGAGGGGTAGGTGACTCTGTGGTGGGAATTTGGCCCTCCTTGGAGGGGTAGGTGACTCTGTGGTGGGAATTTGGCCCTCCTTGGAGGGGTAGGTGACTCTCTGGTGGGAATTTGGCCCTCCTTGGAGGGGTAGGTGACCCCCGGGGTGGGTATTCAGCTCACATCTGTCTCCAGGCCTCTCATAAACTGATCTCTCTCGGTGTTTGGGCTCCTCTATCAGCCGCCATCTCTCACGGTGACACAGTGACAAATTAAATGGAAGCGCTAATATCCCGCCGGCGGCCCTAAGCCTCTCGCGGCAGAGGATGGCGGCTGGTTAGCGGCGCCGACTCACAAATGACGGGGGAGGGGGGAAGGCGTTCCATCAGAGTTGGATTATTCTGATGAGTTTTGCGGACGGGACGAGATTTTCAGACACTCCGGCCGCCATATTTAACGGCGATGCCTCTGATTGCGTTGGGCTTCACCTCTGAGCTCACCGTACTCCCTTCGCCCGCCATCTGGGGACGCCGATCCAACATCTCCTGATAGATGGTGTTTACCGGACGGATGGCGGTCCTCGGCCTGGCCGCCGGGGGGGGGGAGGGGGGTAACGTGTAATAAACACGGCCGTCAGGTGGACTCGCGGGACCCCAGAGGAAGCTCAGAGCCGCCAAACACTCGCCATCCATCTCCCTGCCGACAAATGCGTGCGCCTGGAAACGCGTCCACCACACGCCGCCAAAATAGGGGAATCTCTCCGTCATCGCCGGAGGGCGAACGGATAACGCCAGATTTATTCCAGGCAATCAAACCGAAAAAAAACCCAAAAAACGCTGCGCTTTATAAACCAGTCGAACGGAAAAATAAATACAACCAAAAAAAAGGCGCGTGCGACGAATCGCCCCGTTCACCGCCGGTGCAGACAGACACGAATATTTCACGTTTCCGTGACTCTGGCGTATTTTAAGATGGCGTGCACGCTCTTTTAAAAAAAACAAATTTAGGGCCCATTTACTTGATGCAAATCCCGCAGAGCGTGGAAGAGCAGGGCGCCTGCGTTGCCGCCATGTGGCGTCGCTCATATTTGTAATGGCACCCCAGCGCACCTCGCCCACTGACGCGCACGGCGCTGACATCATCAATGTTGTGTTGCGGCGCTATAGGGCGGTCCGTTTGAATGAATAGGCGGGTCCTGGCGCAGTGCACAATTGTCGCAGACCGGGCCGGCGGGCCGGTGGGAATGATCCCTCTTTTTTTTTTTACGCTTCATCATGGCGTCAAATTAGTTTTTTTTTTTTACCGCTGTCCCTCATCTGGTTCCTTTGCGGCCGATCGTTTTGTGGATTTTTTTTTTTACTGCTGTCCCTCGTCTGGTTCATTTGTGACCGATCGTTTCACCGATCTTAATCATTTTTTACCGCTGTCGGTTCCTTCGTGGCCGATCGTTTCGCGGATTTCTTTTTCTTTACCGCTGTCCCTCATGTGGTTCCTTTGGGACCGATCGTTTTGCGGATTCTTTCATTTTTTTTTTACCGCTGTCCCTCGTCTGGTTCCTTTGCGGCCGATCGTTTCGCGGATTTTTTTTTCTTTACCGCTGTCCCTCATCTGGTTTCTTTGGGGCCGATCGTTTTGTGGATTTTAATTTTTTTAATTTTTTACCGCTGTCCCTCATCTGGTTCGTTTGCGGCCGATCGTTTCGCAGATTTTTATTTTTTTACCGCTGTCCCTCGTCCGGCTCCTTTGCAGCCGATCGTTTTGTGGATTTTTTTTTACTGCTGTCCGTCGTCTGGTTTGTTTGTGTCCGATCGTTTCAACGATTCTAAATTTTTTTTACCGCTGTCCCTCGTCTGGTTCCTTCGCGACCGATCGTTTCGCGGACTTTTTTTTTATGCTGTCCCCCGTTTGGTTCCTTTGCGACCGATCGTTTCGTGGATTTTTTTTTCTTTACCGCTGTCCCTCGTCTGGTTCCTTTGTGGCCGATTGTTTTGCATATTTTTTTTACTGCTGTCCCTCGTCTGGTTCCTTCGTGACCGATCGTTTCGCTGATTTTTTTTTTAATGCTGTCCCTCATCTGGTTCCTTTGCGGCCGATCGTTTCGCTGATTTTTTTTCTTTACCGCTGTCCCTCGTCTGGTTTGTTTGCGGCCGATCGTTTCGCTGATTTTTTTTTTCTTTACCGCTGTCCCTCATCTTTTTCCTTTGCGGCCGATCGTTTCGCTGATTTTTTTTTTTTACCGCTGTCCCTCGTCTGGTTCCTTTGGGGCCGATCGTTTCGCAGATTTTTTTATTGATTTTTTTTTTACCCGCTGTCCCTCGCCTGTCAGCCGGTAAAATCGCGTCGTCGCCGGATGATCCCGCCGCCCAGATATATAACCCGACCCGGAGAGCTGACACCTTACAACCAAATCTAAATTTCTCGCGGAGACTTTTGACGCGCGCCGCGCGCTTTGATATCTTTATTGGCGACTCCGGAGCGCGGCGCCGTAACTCATTTCAGCTGTCAATTTTTTAATTCCATCCGTCTGTCTTTCTTTCTATCACGTTTTACTCGCCGTTCGGCGCTGCGATCCATCTGCTCCTGTATGTCCCCCCTCCCCCTCCCCCCCTGCCTCGTGTGCGCACGCCTCGACCGCGCAGTGAATAAATCGTGAACGGCCACATCTTTATTTATTTATTTCTTTTAGAAGCGGCCGCGGGCGGCGGGGTCTGTTTACCAGCCTTGGAAAACAAGTGCGCTTGGCAGACGCGGCGCCCGCTAATTAACGGAGGAGCCTGTTTGTGCGTCCAGTGCGGGGGCGGGGAGGACGGGAAGCGCCCGCCATCGTGTCACCCCGAATCTGGGACAGAGCGTCCTCTGAGAAATATTCGCCGTCTTCCCATGACGCCGATTAACCGTTTCCGGGCGGAGCAGCACACTGATTTTTATGGCGCCCGTCTCAGGAAAGGTTCCACGTTCTATGCCTTGGGGGGAAAAAAACTGGGCGCTTTCCCGGTACAGAAACGCCTCGCCCCCGGACGCACGGCGGCGGCGTCAATGGCGTCTCTGCGATAAGTGCGCGTAAAATTGCAGAGTGTTTCGGTGTGGGCGGGATTTTAACGTGCATAAGGTCGCCCATTGAAATAAACGCGCTGCCCCACACATGGGACGCACAGAAATAGCTTGGCTATGACTCAGCAGGGGGGGCGGGTCAGACCTCTGCGGAGAGACCACTGCTTCTACACAGATATTTCTCTGATGGACTTTGCTGATTGGAGGACTTTGGCTCTGACTCAGTAAGAGTAATATCGGATCTCTGCAGAGAGACCACTGCTTCCACACAGAGATCTCTCCATTGATTAGGGAACGTGAGGCTGATTGGAGAACTCTGGCTCTAACTCAGTAAGGGGAGTATAGGACCTCTGCAGAGAGACCACTGCTTTCACACATAGATCTCTCTCCAATGATTAGGGACCATTAAGTTGAAGTCAGAATGATTGGAGGACTCTGGCTCTAACTTAATAGGAGGAATATCGGATCTCTGCAGAGAGACCACTGCTTCTACACAGAGATTTCTCCGATGGGCTTTGCTGATTGGAGGACTCTGACTCAGTGGTGTGTCAGACCTCTGCAGAGAGACCACTGCTTCCCCATAGAGATCTCTCCAATGATTGGGATACATGAAGTTGAAATCATGATGATTGGAGGACTCTGGCTCTGACTCAGTAAGGGGAATATCGGACCTCTTCAGAGAGACCACTGCTTCCACTGCTCCAATGGGTTTTGCTGATTGGAATCCGGCACATTTATTCTCCCTTTGCTGGGACTTGTAGTCCTCGTAGGAATCCTGAACATCTGCAGTCCCTCTGCTGGGACTTGTAGTCCTCCTGGGAATCCGGCACATCTGTGGTCCCTCTGCTGGGACTTGTAGTCCTCCTAGGTATCCAGCACATCTGTGTCCCTCTGCTGAGACTTGTAGTCCTCCTGGGAATCCGGTACACCTGCTGTCCCTCTGCTGGGACTTGTAGTCCTCATAGGAATCCTGAACATCTGCGGTCCCTCTGCTGGGACTTGTAGTCCTCGTAGGAATCCTGAACATCTGTGGTCCCTCTGCTGGGACTTGTAGTCCTCGTAGGAATCCTGAACATCTGCGGTCCCTCTGCTGAGACTTGTAGTCCTCCTGGGAATCCGGCACATCTGCGGTCCCTCTGCTGGGACTTGTAGTCCTCCTGGGAATCCGGCACATCTGCGGTCCCTCTGCTGGGACTTGTAGTCCTCCTGGGAATCCGGTACACCTGCTGTCCCTCTGCTGGGACTTGTAGTCCTCCTAGGTATCTGGAACATCTGCGGTCCCTATGCTGGGACTTGTAGTCCTCCTAGGAATCTGGCACATCTGCGGTCCCTCTGCTGGGACTTGTAGTCCTCCTGGGAATCTGGTACACCTGCTGTCCCTCTGCTGGGACTTGTAGTCCTCCTAAGTATCTGGAACATCTGCGGTCCCTATGCTGGGACTTGTAGTCCTCCTAGGAATCTGGCACATCTGCGGTCCATCTGCTGGGACTTGTAGTCCTCCTGTTGGGCGCTCCATCATGAATGGATAGGACTGGGGAAGACGCCACCTCCACCAACCAGCCACTAATCTCCCGGCGTTCGACGTTTCATATTCCGCCAACATCTGTGCGCCGACCATTCGCCAGCAGGACGGGGGAGGGGGACGCCATCCCCGATTTCTCCATCTAAAATCCGCGCCTTTCCTCGCCATCCATCTCCCGTCTCCTCGTCTCATT
The DNA here is from genome assembly GCF_042186555.1 of Aquarana catesbeiana. Taxonomy (NCBI): domain Eukaryota; kingdom Metazoa; phylum Chordata; class Amphibia; order Anura; family Ranidae; genus Aquarana; species Aquarana catesbeiana. Next base: position 216,599,939 of record NC_133336.1, on the reverse strand, counting down.
TTCTTGTTGAGTAAATAAAAACAAGCGCACGGCGGGAACGCAGAGACGTCATTTGTGGATTTATTCCCGGCATTATTCTAATTTCCTTCGTGCCGCCGCCGGCTCCGCCGCGCGCTTTTCTTTCCTGCTTTCCTTTATATTCAGATTGACTTTCAGATTCCTCTTTTTTTCCCTTTTGTTTTAAAAAAAATTGGTGTTTAGACAGAATTAATCACAAATCATACTACGGCGGCGGCGGCAGCTGTGTGCGTGTTCCTCCTCGCCCGTTCGGGTGAGCGGACGGCGGGGCACCACCCAATGGCGGTTCTGGGGTGGCGGTGGAGCGAGGATTCTACGGGTTCGTACACACGGACGCAAGAAGGGGGCGCCCTGAAGGGGCTACAAGAGCGCCAAGGTTTATTGGGGTTTGCGCTGGGAGGCGTGGCCTAGACCGGCCTGGTTGCGTTTCTCGCGTTACAAAGCTGGGCCCGCCTCCGACGCCCCCCCCCAGTCAGAGGCAAATATTTCTCAATGATCATTTTTTAAACCCTCATCGCAATTTCGGCGCCCCGATGAAAATTGCGTAGACAGAACAAGGAGGCGAAAGCAAATTCCAAATTGGCAATATGGTGCGGAATGGCGCCAAAAAATGCGCGTCAGTAAGACGCATAAAGAAGAGTAAGAAAATGGCGCAGTGACGGGCCCCGGGGCTGGGGAAGATGGGGCCCTGGAGGATGTAAGAGAGCGAGGAGGGGCGTTCTGCGGAGGAGCGCTGCAGCAAAGGGTTAAGTCCGATGCTCCGGGAAGGTCGTAAAACTCGCTGTCTTGTGTCGGCACTTTACATTTCCTCTCCCAGCGGATGTCATTATTATCGCCGCGCGTTCTACTGATCACACAAAACATGAAAATAGGACTGCAGCTTATGGGGAACGCCATCTCCATACCGCGAGAATAATTGGTGACCGATGTGCCACCGGGGGCCTCCGCTCACCAACATCCCACTGATCCCAAAAATAAGATCCACCCAGAGAGAGATGTCCCCCAGTAGTTTGTGTCTCTGCCCCTCCCACAATGGGGAGATTTCCTGCAGTAGTTTGTGTCTCTGCCCCTCCCACAATGGGGAGATTTCCTGCAGTAGTTTGTGTCTCTGCCCCTCCCACAATGATGAGATTTCCTGCAGTAGTTTGTGTCTCTGCCCCTCCCACACACAATGGGGAGCGTTCCTGCCATTTTGTGTCTTTGCCCCTCCCACAATGGGGAGATTCCCCTCAGTAGTTTGTGTCTTTGCCCCTCCCACAATGGGGAGATTTCCTGCAGTAGTTTGTGTCTCTGCCCCTCCCACAATGGGGAGATTTCCTGCAGTAGTTTGTGTCTCTGCCCCTCCCACAATGGGGAAATTTCCTCCAGTAGTTTGTGTCTCTGCCCCTCCCACAATGGGGAGATTTCCTGCAGTAGTTTGTGTCTCTGCCCCTCCCACAATGGGGAGATTCCCCTCAGTAGTTTGTGTCTCTGCCACTCCCACAATGGGGAGTTTTCCTGCAGTAGTTTGTGTCTCTGCCCCTCCCACAATGGGGAGCGTTCCTGCAGTATTTTGTGTCTCTGCCCCTCCCACAATGGGGAGATTCCCCTCAGTAGTTTGTGTCTCTGCCCCTCCCACAATGGGGAGAATTCCTGTAGTAGTTTGTGTCTCTGCCCCTCCCACAATGGGGAGATTCCCCTCAGTAGTTTGTGTCTCTGCCCCTCCCACAATGGTGAGATTTCCTGCAGTAGTTTGTGTCTCTGCCCCTCCCACAATGGGGAGATTTCCCGCAGTAGTTTGTGTCTCTGCCCCTCCCACAATGGGGAGATTTCCCGCAGTAGTTTGTGTCTTTGCTCCTCCCACAATGGTGAGATGGGAACCCACCTGTCTCCAACAGCCCCCCAAGAGGGCAGTACACCGGGCTGAACCAATAACAGACATCTTCCAACAAGGGGTCCCCGTGCATACAAGGCCCCTGCCATCTCCATGGTCCCCACAGTCTCCATGGTATCCACCATCTTCAGGGTCCCCACCATATCCACAGTCCTCGCCATATCCATGGTACCCACCATCTTCATGGTCCACACCATCTCCACAGTCCCCGCCCTCTTTACGGTCCCCACCATCTCAAGGGTCCCTGCATTCTTCATGGTTCTCACCATCTCCACGGTCTCTGCCATCTTCAAGGTCCCCACCATCTCCATGGTACCCATCTTCTTCATGGCCCTCATCTTTAGGGTCCCCAAAATCTCAACAGTCACCATCTTCATGGTCCCCACTATCTTCAAGGTCCCTGCCATCTCGAAGGTCCCCACCATCTCCATAGTCCCTGCCATCTTCATAGTCTCCACCATCCCTATGGCCCGCACAATCCCCACAGGCCCGCTGTTTCCACAGTCCCTGCCATCTTCTTGGTCCCCACCAACTTCACTATCATCATCTCCATGGTCCCCGCCATCTTCATGGTCCCCGCCATCTCCATAGTCCCCACCCACCGTCTTCATGGTCCCCACCATTGCCATAGTCAGCACCATCCCCACAGTCCTGTTTCCACAGTCCCTGCCATCTTCTTGGTCGCCACCATCTTCACTGTCGTCACCATCTTCATGGTCCCTGCCATCAACACAGTCCCTGCCATCTTCTTGGTAGCCACCATCTTCATGGTCCCCGCCATCAACACAGTCCGCCATCTTCTTGGTGTCCACCATCCCCATGGTCCGCACCATCCCCACGGTCCCGCTGTTTCCATAGTCCCTGCCATCTTCTTGGTCTCCACCATCTTCACTGTTGTCATCATCTCCATAGTCCCCGGCATCTTCATGGTCCCCGCCATTTCCATGGTCCCCGCCATCTTCATGGTCCCTGCCATCTTCATGGTGCCCGCCATCTCCATGGTCCCCGCCATCTCCACAGTCCACCATCTCCATGGTCCCCACCACCTTCCATCTAAGCAAGTTGAGAGGATCTGCTATTCTGCAGCTGCTTCCTTAGGAGGGCGGGGCCGTAGACGATGCAGGGAAGTGCGTTGGTCAGCAATAACCAGACGCACAATTCCCAGCGATCAATGCGGCTGCCCCGGGTTCCCGCCCATAACTACCATGTAATAGATGATCCCACACAGGGAGGAGGCCGCGGCGCACCCGGCAGACGTGAACGGCGTACGAGTAGAAGAGGACAAGCCTTCCCCCGCGCCTCAATTAGAAATCAGCGCACACCTGAAGGATGCGCCGAACACGGCGGAGGGCGGCCGATCGATACGCGATGTCTGCTGGAGCGTCAGCGTCTCATTACGCCGCTTTACTTACAGAGAAATAGATTTCAGCAGCAAACAAATTACAAGACGCTCTTAACAAATTACAGGTAAACCGCGGCCGGGGCGCCGCGCCATTGTCAGAGCCATTGTCGGGGCGAACGCGCGGTTATCAGCGAAATCGGAGGAGAGCGCCGGCCTGGGGGTCAAAGATAAATTTTTCATTTGTCACTCGCCGGAGGAGGAAGAAAAAAATACTTTTTAATTAAATAAAAATAACAAAAACCCCCGAGGCGCGGCTCGCGGGAAACAGCGGCGGAAATGAGAATTTCAACTGAAGTAACAAATCCCATATCAAATGACGTCGATCGGAGGAGGCGGGGGGATTTATCTTATCGCTGTAACTTTATATATGACACGCCGCGCCCGAGCATCTATGGAAAATGGCGGCGGCCTGGCCGTCATGCCGGTCCTCTGGCTTCAACGCTTCCCGGAATGTTACAGGAATTGCGCTAATTCACGAGGCGGGCGAGGAATGGCATCCTCCGAAAGGGGGCAGTCTACCCGGCAATGACTGTGCAAGGTGGCGCCCAGTGCTCTGTTCCCGCCCACCTTGAAGGGTTCCCAGCTCCTCCCGTTTTGTAAAACGTAATCCACCAGAGAAAGGGGTGGGGCATCATGTGGGCGGAGCTGGGAACCCAGACCGAGGAACCTACCAATAGGATTAGAATTCACATGAGGTCATATTTTTTTTATAGTTGCCGACCATACCACCCAAATCACATAAAATCAAACCTGTCGGGGTCATATGACCATCATGCGATCGCCGCGCCCAATCAAGACACCAACGCTGTCATCGCCAAACGAAAAAAAAAGAAATGCGCCTAATTCTTGGAAGCGCTCGTCTCGCAGAATTCCACACCAATAAGGTTCCGTTCCGTAAATATGCAGAAAAGCGCACATTTTCCTGCACGCTCACAGAACGCGATAAAAAAACACGTGTCATGCTTCAAAACGAACGCCCCAGACTACAAAACCGGTCCTGAAAGTAGCGGCGGTCTGACCGTCGTGCCGGTCCTCAGGCGTTGGATGCTTGCCAAACTATTACAGAAATTGCGCCTATTCAGCTGGCGGCAAGGAATGGCGCCCTCCGAAAGGGGGCGTTCCACCCGGCAATAACTGTGTAAGGTGGCGTCCGCTGCCCTCTTCCCGCCCCACCTCGAAGGGTTCCCAGATCCCATTTATTAGGACAGAATACACCAGGGAAAGGGGAGGGGCATCATGTGGGCGGAGCTGGGAACCCAGACCGAAGAGCTCTCCAATAGGATTAAAACTCATATGATGTCAGATATTTTATGGTCGCTGAACATACCATCCAATCGCAAAAAAGAAACCTTTTAGGGTCATGTGACTGTGCAATTGCGCCCAATTAAGACGTCATCGCCAAACGCCTAATTCTTGGAAGCGCTCGTCTCGCAGAATTTCACACCACCCGAGTGTTCCGTAAATGTGAGATGGCGGCGGTTTGACCGCCATGCCGCTCCTCTGGCTTTAACGCTTCCTAGAATGTTACAGAAATTGCGCCTATTCTGGAGGCGGATAGGAATGGCGACCTCCAAAAGGGGAGGTCCATCAGTCAATGACTGTGCAAAGTAGTGTCCGATGCTCTGCTCCGCCCACCTTGAAGGGTTCCTCCGCCCATCTTGAAGGGTTCCCAGCTCCTCCCATTCTATAAGACAGAATCCACCAGGGAAAGGGGCGGGGCGTCATGTGGGTGGAGCTGGGAACCCGATGCTCTGCTCCGCCCACCTTGAAGGGTTCCACCGCCCATCTTGAAGGGTTCCCAGCTCCTCCCATTCTATAAGACAGAATCCACCAGGGAAAGGGGCGGGGCGTCATGTGGGTCATGTAGACCGAAGAGTCCACCAATAGGATTAGAATTCATATGAGGTCCACCTCAGATTTTAATTGATCACTGAGCATACCGTCTAATCTCACATACAAATATAAGAAGATGGGTGTTTTTGCGTGCTTCAAAAAAGCGCAACAAACACGCATGGCGCAACTTCCAAAAGGGGTACAGGCCCTTCTTTTTTTTTGGTGTTAAAATGATGGGGCCCCTCCACGCGACAAATATGCCCAAAGAAGCTCCTGAACCCTTCCAGAATTTGCACCAGGCATGGTTTTAACTGCGCTTTGGCGCATTTGTTGCACGTTTTCAAAGTGTGCAAAAAACTTGCATCTTCTTGCCGCGTTTGGGGGCGACCGTAAACGCGTGGGAAAACGTGCGCTTTTGTGCACATTTAAAAGGAATGTATGTTTAAAAAAAATGCAAAAACGCGCAGTCGCGGGCGTCATTCGTAGTAAATGCCACCTGAAATGCAGCAAGAAGATGTGTGTTTTTGTGCGCTTCAAAACACACAAAACGCGCGCGGCGCAACTTCCAAAAAAAATGTACGGGAGTCTTCAAAACACGCAAAATGTGCGCAGCGCAACTTCCAAAAAAAAATGTATGGGAGTCTTCAAAACACGCAAAATGTGCGAGGCGCAACTTCCAAAAAAAATGTATGGGAGTCTTCAAAACACGCAAAATGTGCGCGGCGCAACTTCCAAAAAAAAATGTATGGGAGTCTTCAAAACGCGCAAAACACGCGCGGCGCAACTTCCAAAAAAATGTACGGGAGCCTTCAAAACACGCAAAACGCGCGGCGCAACTTCCCAAAAAATGTACGGGAGTCTTCAAAGCATGCCAAACGCGCGGCGCAACTTCCCAAAAAAATGTACGGGAGTCTTCAAAACACGCAAAACGCGCGCGGCGCAACTTCCAAAAAAATAAAAAGGAAGGGAGTCTATTTGGGCATTTTTTGTAGTGCTGTAACGACGGGACAAAACGCAGAGGTAGAAACGCCCGTTGCGTAATTTCCAAAAAGATTCTATTTGGCGTGTTTCTCGTGCGTAGGGCGGTCCTGTCGACGCCCCAAACAAAAAAAAGCACCAAAGAAACTCCTGAATCTTTTTTTGAAAGTTGCGCCGTGCACGTTTGTTGCGTGTTTTAAAGCGTGCGCAAAAACGTACATCTTAATAGTGCTTTTGGGGGTATCGTTAACAAAAAATGGCGACCGTTAACACACGTGAAAATGTGCGCTTTTGTGCGCATTTATGGAATGTATGTAAAAAAAACGCACAAAATAAGTGCGCAAAAACGCGCGATCTGGAGACAATCGGAAGTAAATGGGGCCAAAAGGATTATGGCATTATGAGTTGGGCTCCAGCGTGGGTCGCCGCGGTATTTAGGAAACCCCGCCCCACTAATCACGTCTGAGGGACCAATCGCCGGGAAGCACAGACCATTCGCAATTTTTCGCACAGTAAATGCCACCTGCCGCGCCTGAAATGATCCCCAATTCTCGGTTGCCGGTCTTTTCTCCCTCCATTCTCCCCGGGAACAATCAGAAACAATCGGCCTTATTTTCCTGGCAAGCAACTGCTGCCGATAATAAATCCCCCCGTTTGGCGGCGGCGGCGCGGTTTATCCGGGTATTTACGGGGATTATCCGGTGAAAGAATAGCGGCGATTTCAAAGCGCTCTTTGTTGCTCGCCGTCCCTCAGGCAGGGGGTGTAGGGACGCGGAGGAACAGCCTGCTAATCCCATCAAGGCGAGTGACGCGCCGCCGCTGAGCGATGATCGGTGTCAGAGCGCCAGGCGGGAAAACGTGGCGGCACGGCGTGAAGCACGTTGGGGGTTAAACTGCTAATTAAATCTTCGCAAAAGCAAATGATGTCTGACAGCGAAAAAAAAAAAAAGAGCGTCTTCAAAAAATAACAAATAAAAATCGCCCGCAAGGGTGATTAGCGGAGGTGAGCGGCCATTAATCACACGTAATCGCGGCGTCAGCGGTAATTATCCGTAAATAACGGTGACGGGAGGCTCGTCTCACCGATTGCAAGTGTCCAGCCGTGGGGAACGCCCCCATATTTTACTGCGAAAGGGGGGCGGCGAGCTGGCGCGGTGGGAGGGGCCTCCGCCATGATTCATCAATCAGGGCCCCCCAGGAAGAGGATTGCGGGGGGAAAATCGCTCGCTACGCCATTTCTGAAAACCGCTTTACGGCACCAAAAAATGAAAAACAAAACCGGTAAAAAACAGTTTTGCGTTTCGTGAAAAGTTGTTGCAAATTTTGGAATTTTGATGAAATTTTCTTTCATTTGTAACAATGAAATTCATTCTACAAAATCTTTTCTCTGATTGGAGAATTCCCTTCCACTCCGCCCACAAGGAATCCTGGAGCAGACAGTGCTGTCCCTGATAGGAGAGAGGGGGCGGAGTCACAGTGCAGGCTGTGTAATCTGATCTCTCCTGATCTTCAGACCTGTCCCTGATAGGAGAGAGGGGGAGGAGTCACAGTGCAGGCTGTGTAATCTGATCTCTCCTACTCCTTAGACCTGTCCCTGATAGAAGAGAGGGGGAGGAGTCACAGTGCAGGCTATGTAATCTGATCTCTCCTGATCTTCAGACCTGTCCCTGATAGGTGAGAGGGGGAGGAGTCACAGTGCAGGCTGTGTAATCTGATCTCTCCTGCTCCTCAGACCTGTCCCTGATAGGAGAGAGGGGGAGGAGTCACAGTGCAGGCTGTGTAATCTGATCTCTCCTGCTCCTCAGACTTGTCCCTGATAGGAGAGAGGGGGAGGAGTCACAGTGCAGGCTGTGTAATCTGATCTCTCCTGCTCCTCAGACCTGTCCCTGATAGGAGAGAGGGGTGGAGTCACAGTGCAGGCTGTGTAATCTGATCTCTCCTGCTCCTCAGACCTGTCCCTGATAGGAGAGAGGGGGTGGAGTCACAGTGCAGGCTGTGTAATCTGATCTCTCCTGATCTTCAGACCTGTCCCTGATAGGAGAGAGGGGGAGGAGTCACAGTGCAATCTGTGTAATCTGATCTCATTTGCTCATCAGACCTTTCCCTGATAGGAGAGAGGGGGTGGAGTCACAGTGCGGGCTTTGTAATCTGATCTCCCTTGCTCCTCAGACCTGTCCCTGATAGGAGAGAGGGGGAGGAGTCACAGTGCAGGCTGTGTAATCTGATCTCTCCTGCTCATCAGACCTTTCCCTGATAGGAGAGAGGGGGTGGATTCACAGTGCAGGCTGTGTAATCTGATCTCTCCTGCTCATCAGACCTTTCCCTGATAGGAGAGAGGGGGAGGAGTCACAGTGCAGGCTGTGTAATCTGATCTCTCCTGATCTTCAGACTTGTCCCTGATAGGAGAGAAGGGGAGGAGTCACAGTGCAGGCTGTGTAATCTGATCTCTCCTGCTCCTCAGACCTGTCCCTGATAGAAGAGTGGGGGAGGAGTGACAGTGCAGGCTGTGTAATCTGATCTCTCTTGCTCCTCAGACCTGTCCCTGATAGGAGAGAGGGGGAGGAGTCACAGTGCAGGCTGTGTAATCTGATCTCCTCTGCTCCTCAGACTTGTCCCTGATAGGAGAGAGGGGGAGGAGTCACAGTGCAGGCTGTGTAATCCGATCTCTCCTGCTCCTCAGACCTGTCCCTGATAGGAGACAGGGGAGAAGTCACAGTGCAGGCTGTGTAATCTGATCTCTCCTGCTCCTCAGATCTTTCCCTGATAGGAGAGAAGGGGAGGAGTCACAGTGCAGGCTGTGTAATCTGATCTCTCCTGCTCCTCAGATCTTTCCCTGATAGGAGAGAAGGGGAGGAGTCACAGTGCAGGCTGTGTAATCTGATCTCTCCTGATCTTCACACCTGTCCCTGATAGGAGAGAGGGGGAGGAATCACAGTGCAGGCTGTGTAATCTGATCTCTCCTGATCTTCAGACTTGTCCCTGATAGGAGAGAGGGGGAAGAGTGACAGTGCAGGCTGTGTAATCTGATCTCTCCTGCTCCTCAGACCTGTCCCTGATAGGAGAGAGGGGGAGGAGTCACAGTGCAGGCTGTGTAATCTGATCTCTCCTGCTCCTCAGACCTTTCCCTGATAGGAGAGAGGGGGAGGAGTCACAGTGCAGGCTGTGTAATCTGATCTCTCCTGCTCCTTAGACCTGTCCCTGATAGGAGAGAGGGGGCGGAGACACAGTGCAGGCTGTGAAATCTGATCTCTTCCGCTCCTCAGACCTGTCCCTGATAGGAGAGAGGGGGTGGAGTCACAGTGCAGGCTGTGTAATCTGATCTCTCCTGATCTTCAGACTAGTTCCTGATAGGAGAGAGGGGAGGAGTCACAGTGCAGGCTGTGTAATCTGATCTCTCCTGATTTTCAGACCTGTCCCTGATAGAAAAGTGGGGGAGGAGTCACAGTGCAGGCTGTGTAATCTGATCTCTCCTGCTCCTTAGACCTGTCCCTGATAGGAGAGAGGGGTGGAGTCACAGTGCAGGCTGTGTAATCTGATCTCTCCTGCTCCTCAGAACTGTCACTGATAGGAGAGAGGGGGAGGAGTCACAGTGCAGGCTGTGTAATCTGATCTCTCCTGATCTTCAGACCTGTCGGATAGGAGAGAGGGGGCAGAGTCACAGTGCAGGCTGTGTAATCTGATCTCTCTTGCTCCTCAGACCTGTCCCTGATAGGATAGAGGGGGAGGAGTCACAGTGCAGGCTGTGTAATCTGATCTCTCCTGATCTTCAGACCTGTCCCTGATAGGAGAGAGGGGGAGGAGTCACAGTGCAGGCTGTGTAATCTGATCTCTCCTGATCTTCAGACCTGTCCCTGATAGGAGAGAGGGGGAGGAGTCACAGTGCAGGCTGTTTAATCTGATCTCTCCTGATCCTCAGACCTGTCCCTTATAGGAGAGAGGGGGAGGAGTCACAGTGCAGGCTGTGTAATCTGATCTCTCTTGCTCCTCAGACCTGTCCCTGATAGGAGAGAGGGGGAGGAGTCACAGTGCAGGCTGTGTAATCTGATCTCTCTTGCTCCTCAGACCTGTCCCTGATAGGAGAGAGGGGGAGGAGTCACAGTGCAGGCTGTTTAATCTGATCTCTCCTGATCCTCAGACCTGTCCCTTATAGGAGAGAGGGGGAGGAGTCACAGTGCAGGCTGTGTAATCTGATCTCTCTTGCTCCTCAGACCTGTCCCTGATAGGAGAGAGGGGGAGGAGTCACAGTGCAGGCTGTGTAATCTGATCTCTCTTGCTCCTCAGACCTGTCCCTGATAGGAGAGAGGGGGAGGAGTCACAATGCAGGCTGTGTAATCTGATCTCTCCTGATCTTCAGACCTCTCCCTGATAGGAGAGAGGGGGAGGAGTCACAGTGCAGGCTGTGCAATCTGATCTCTCCTGCTCCTTAGACCTGTCCCTGATAGGAGAGAGGGGGAGGAGTCACAGTGCAGGCTATGTAATCTGATCTCTCCTGATCTTCAGACTAGTCCCTGATAGGAGAGAATCAAGGAGTCACAGTGCAGGCTGTGTAATCTGATCTCTCCTGATCTTCAGACCTGTCCAATAGGAGAGAGGGGTGGCGTCCCAGTGCAGGCTGTGTAATCTGATCTCTCCTGATCTTCACACCTGTCCCTGATAGGAGAGAGGGGGGAGGAGTCACAGTGCAGGCTGTGTAATCCGATCTCTCCTGCTCCTCAGAGCTGTCCCTGATAGGAGAGAGGGGGAGGAGTCACAGTGCAGGCTGTGTAATCTGATCTCTCCTGCTCCTCAGACCTGTCCCTGATAAGAGAGAGGGGGAGGAGTCACAGTGCAGGCTGTGTAATCTGATCTCTCCTGCTCCTCAGACCTATCCCTGATAGAAGAGAGGGGGAGGAATCACAGTGCAGGCTGTGTAATCTGATCTCTCCTGATCTTCAGACTTGTCCCTGATAGGAGAGAGGGGGAAGAGTCACAGTGCAGGCTGTGTAATCTGATCTCCCTTACTCCTCAGACCTGTCCCTGATAGGAGAGAGGGCGAGGAGTCACAGTGCAGGCTGTGTAATCTGATCTCTCCTGCTCCTTAGACCTGTCCCTGATAGGAGAGAGGGGGAGGAGTCACAGTGCAGGCTGTGTAATCTGATCTCTCCTGATCTTCAGACCTGTCGGATAGGAGAGAGGGGGCGGAGACACAGTGCAGGCTATGAAATCTGATCTCTTCCGCTCCTCAGACCTGTCCCTGATAGGAGAGAGGGGGTGGAGTCACAGTGCAGGCTGTGTAATCTGATCTCTCCTGATCTTCAGACTTGTCCCTGATAGGAGAGAGGGGGAAGAGTCACAGTGCAGGCTGTGTAATCTGATCTCTCCTGCTCCTCAGACCTTTCCCTGATAGGAGAGAGGGGGAGGAGTCACAGTGCAGGCTGTGTAATCTGATCTCTCCTGCTCCTTAGACCTGTCCCTGATAGGAGAGAGGGGGAGGAGTCACAGTGCAGGCTGTGTAATCTGATCTCTCCTGATCTTCAGACCTGTCGGATAGGAGAGAGGGGGCGGAGACACAGTGCAGGCTGTGAAATCTGATCTCTTCCGCTCCTCAGACCTGTCCCTGATAGGAGAGAGGGGGTGGAGTCACAGTGCAGGCTGTGTAATCTGATCTCTCCTGATCTTCAGACTAGTCCCTGATAGGAGAGAGGGGAGGAGTCACAGTGCAGGCTGTGTAATCTGATCTCTCCTGATTTTCAGACCTGTCCCTGATAGAAAAGTGGGGGAGGAGTCACAGTGCAGGCTGTGTAATCTGATCTCTCCTGCTCCTTAGACCTGTCCCTGATAGGAGAGAGGGGTGGAGTCACAGTGCAGGCTGTGTAATCTGATCTCTCCTGCTCCTCAGACCTGTCACTGATAGGAGAGAGGGGGAGGAGTCACAGTGCAGGCTGTGTAATCTGATCTCTCCTGATCTTCAGACCTGTCGGATAGGAGAGAGGGGGCAGAGTCACAGTGCAGGCTGTGTAATCTGATCTCTCTTGCTCCTCAGACCTGTCCCTGATAGGATAGAGGGGGAGGAGTCACAGTGCAGGCTGTGTAATCTGATCTCTCCTGATCTTCGGACCTTTCCCTGATAGGAGAGAGGGGGAGGAGTCACAGTGCAGGCTGTGTAATCTGATCTCTCCCCCTCCTCAGACCTGTCCCTGATAGGAGAGAGTCAAGGAGTCACAGTGCAGGCTGTGTAATCTGATCTCTCTTGCTCCTCAGACCTGTCCCTGATAGGAGAGAGGGGGAGGAGTCACAGTGCAGGCTGTTTAATCTGATCTCTCCTGATCCTCAGACCTGTCCCTTATAGGAGAGAGGGGGAGGAGTCACAGTGCAGGCTGTGTAATCTGATCTCTCTTGCTCCTCAGACCTGTCCCTGATAGGAGAGAGGGGGAGGAGTCACAGTGCAGGCTGTGTAATCTGATCTCTCTTGCTCCTCAGACCTCTCCCTGATAGGAGAGAGGGGGAGGAGTCACAGTGCAGGTTGTGTAATCTGATCTCTCTTGATCTTCAGAGCTCTGCCTGATAGGAGAGAGGGGGAGGAGTCACAGTGCAGGCTGTGCAATCCGATCTCTCCTGCTCCTTAGACCTGTCCCTGATAGGAGAGAGGGGGAGGAGTCACAGTGCAGGCTGTGTAATCTGATCTCTCCTGATCTTCAGACCTTTCCCTGATAGGAGAAAGGGGGAGGAGTCACAGTGCAGGCTGTGTAATCTGATCTCTCCTGCTCCTCAGACCTTTCCCTGATAGGAGAGAGGGGGAGGAGTCACACTGCAGGCTGTGTAATCTGATCTCTCCTGATTTTCAGACCTGTCCCTGATAGAAAAGTGGGGGAGGAGTCACAGTGCAGGCTGTGTAATCTGATCTCTCCTGCTCCTTAGACCTGTCCCTGATAGGATAGAGGGGGAGGAGTCACAGTGCAGGCTGTGTAATCTGATCTCTCCTGATCTTCAGACCTGTCCCTGATAGGAGAGAGGGGGAGGAGTCACAGTGCAGGCTGTGTAATCTGATCTCTCCTGATCTTCAGACCTGTCCCTGATAGGAGAGAGGGGGAGGAGTCACAGTGCAGGCTGTTTAATCTGATCTCTCCTGATCCTCAGACCTGTCCCTTATAGGAGAGAGGGGGAGGAGTCACAGTGCAGGCTGTGTAATCTGATCTCTCTTGCTCCTCAGACCTGTCCCTGATAGGAGAGAGGGGGAGGAGTCACAGTGCAGGCTGTGTAATCTGATCTCTCTTGCTCCTCAGACCTGTCCCTGATAGGAGAGAGGGGGAGGAGTCACAGTGCAGGCTGTTTAATCTGATCTCTCCTGATCCTCAGACCTGTCCCTTATAGGAGAGAGGGGGAGGAGTCACAGTGCAGGCTGTGTAATCTGATCTCTCTTGCTCCTCAGACCTGTCCCTGATAGGAGAGAGGGGGAGGAGTCACAGTGCAGGCTGTGTAATCTGATCTCTCTTGCTCCTCAGACCTGTCCCTGATAGGAGAGAGGGGGAGGAGTCACAGTGCAGGCTGTGTAATCTGATCTCTCCTGATCTTCAGACCTCTCCCTGATAGGAGAGAGGGGGAGGAGTCACAGTGCAGGCTGTGCAATCTGATCTCTCCTGCTCCTTAGACCTGTCCCTGATAGGAGAGAGGGGGAGGAGTCACAGTGCAGGCTATGTAATCTGATCTCTCCTGATCTTCAGACTAGTCCCTGATAGGAGAGAATCAAGGAGTCACAGTGCAGGCTGTGTAATCTGATCTCTCCTGATCTTCAGACCTGTCCAATAGGAGAGAGGGGTGGCGTCCCAGTGCAGGCTGTGTAATCTGATCTCTCCTGATCTTCACACCTGTCCCTGATAGGAGAGAGGGGGGAGGAGTCACAGTGCAGGCTGTGTAATCCGATCTCTCCTGCTCCTCAGAGCTGTCCCTGATAGGAGAGAGGGGGAGGAGTCACAGTGCAGGCTGTGTAATCTGATCTCTCCTGCTACTCAGACCTGTCCCTGATAAGAGAGAGGGGGAGGAGTCACAGTGCAGGCTGTGTAATCTGATCTCTCCTGCTCCTCAGACCTATCCCTGATAGAAGAGAGGGGGAGGAATCACAGTGCAGGCTGTGTAATCTGATCTCTCCTGATCTTCAGACTTGTCCCTGATAGGAGAGAGGGGGAAGAGTCACAGTGCAGGCTGTGTAATCTGATCTCCCTTACTCCTCAGACCTGTCCCTGATAGGAGAGAGGGCGAGGAGTCACAGTGCAGGCTGTGTAATCTGATCTCTCCTGCTCCTTAGACCTGTCCCTGATAGGAGAGAGGGGGAGGAGTCACAGTGCAGGCTGTGTAATCTGATCTCTCCTGATCTTCAGACCTGTCGGATAGGAGAGAGGGGGCGGAGACACAGTGCAGGCTATGAAATCTGATCTCTTCCGCTCATCAGACCTGTCCCTGATAGGAGAGAGGGGGTGGAGTCACAGTGCAGGCTGTGTAATCTGATCTCTCCTGATCTTCAGACTTGTCCCTGATAGGAGAGAGGGGGAAGAGTCACAGTGCAGGCTGTGTAATCTGATCTCTCCTGCTCCTCAGACCTTTCCCTGATAGGAGAGAGGGGGAGGAGTCACAGTGCAGGCTGTGTAATCTGATCTCTCCTGCTCCTTAGACCTGTCCCTGATAGGAGAGAGGGGGAGGAGTCACAGTGCAGGCTGTGTAATCTGATCTCTCCTGATCTTCAGACCTGTCGGATAGGAGAGAGGGGGCGGAGACACAGTGCAGGCTGTGAAATCTGATCTCTTCCGCTCCTCAGACCTGTCCCTGATAGGAGAGAGGGGGTGGAGTCACAGTGCAGGCTGTGTAATCTGATCTCTCCTGATCTTCAGACTAGTCCCTGATAGGAGAGAGGGGAGGAGTCACAGTGCAGGCTGTGTAATCTGATCTCTCCTGATTTTCAGACCTGTCCCTGATAGAAAAGTGGGGGAGGAGTCACAGTGCAGGCTGTGTAATCTGATCTCTCCTGCTCCTTAGACCTGTCCCTGATAGGAGAGAGGGGTGGAGTCACAGTGCAGGCTGTGTAATCTGATCTCTCCTGCTCCTCAGACCTGTCACTGATAGGAGAGAGGGGGAGGAGTCACAGTGCAGGCTGTGTAATCTGATCTCTCCTGATCTTCAGACCTGTCGGATAGGAGAGAGGGGGCAGAGTCACAGTGCAGGCTGTGTAATCTGATCTCTCTTGCTCCTCAGACCTGTCCCTGATAGGATAGAGGGGGAGGAGTCACAGTGCAGGCTGTGTAATCTGATCTCTCCTGATCTTCGGACCTTTCCCTGATAGGAGAAAGGGGGAGGAGTCACAGTGCAGGCTGTGTAATCTGATCTCTCCCCCTCCTCAGACCTGTCCCTGATAGGAGAGAGTCAAGGAGTCACAGTGCAGGCTGTGTAATCTGATCTCTCCTGATCTTCAGACCTGTCGGATAGGAAAGAGGGGGCGGATTCACAGTGCAGGCTGTGTAATCTGATCTCTCTTGCTCCTCAGACCTGTCCCTGATAGGAGAGAGGGGGAGGAGTCACAGTGCAGGCTGTTTAATCTGATCTCTCCTGATCCTCAGACCTGTCCCTTATAGGAGAGAGGGGGAGGAGTCACAGTGCAGGCTGTGTAATCTGATCTCTCTTGCTCCTCAGACCTGTCCCTGATAGGAGAGAGGGGGAGGAGTCACAGTGCAGGCTGTGTAATCTGATCTCTCTTGCTCCTCAGACCTCTCCCTGATAGGAGAGAGGGGGAGGAGTCACAGTGCAGGTTGTGTAATCTGATCTCTCTTGATCTTCAGAGCTCTGCCTGATAGGAGAGAGGGGGAGGAGTCACAGTGCAGGCTGTGCAATCCGATCTCTCCTGCTCCTTAGACCTGTCCCTGATAGGAGAGAGGGGGAGGAGTCACAGTGCAGGCTGTGCAATCCGATCTCTCCTGCTCCTTAGACCTCTCCCTGATAGGAGAAAGGGGGAGGAGTCACAGTGCAGGCTGTGTAATCTGATCTCTCCTGCTCCTCAGACCTTTCCCTGATAGGAGAGAGGGGGAGGAGTCACACTGCAGGCTGTGTAATCTGATCTCTCCTGATTTTCAGACCTGTCCCTGATAGAAAAGTGGGGGAGGAGTCACAGTGCAGGCTGTGTAATCTGATCTCTCCTGCTCCTTAGACCTGTCCCTGATAGGAGAGAGGGGAGGAGTCACACTGCAGGCTGTGTAATCTGATCTCTCCTGCTCCTCAGACCTTTCCCTGATAGGAGAGAGTGGGAGGAGTCACAGTGCAGGCTGTGTAATCTGATCTCTCCTGCTCCTTAGACCTGTCCCTGATAGGAGAGAGGGGGAGGAGTCACAGTGCAGGCTGTGTAATCTGATCTCTCCTGCTCCTTAGACCTGTCCCTGATAGAAGAGTGGGGGCGGAGTCACAGTGCAGGCTGTGTAATCTGATCTCTCCCCCTCCTCAGACCTGTCCCTGATAGGAGAGAGTCAAGGAGTCACAGTGCAGGCTGTTTAATCTGATCTCTCCTGATCTTCAGACCTGTCCGATAGAAGAGAGGGGGTGAAGTCACAGTGCAGGCTGTGTAATCTGATCTCCCTTACTCCTCAGACCTGTCCCTGATAGGAGAGAGGGGTGGAGTCACAGTGCAGGCTGTGTAATCTGATCTCTTCTGATCCTCAGACCTGTCACTGATAGAAGAGAGGGGGAGGAGTCACAGTGCAGGCTGTGTAATCTGATCTCTCTTGCTCCTTAGACCTGTCCCTGATAGGAGAGAGGGGAGGAGTCACAGTGCAGGCTGTGTAATCTGATCTCTCCTGATTTTCAGACCTGTCCCTGATAGAAAAGTGGGGGAGGAGTCACAGTGCAGGTTGTGTAATCTGATCTCTCCTGCTCCTTAGACCTGTCCCTGATAGGAGAGAGGGGTAGAGTCACAGTGCAGGCTGTGTAATCTGATCTCTCCTGCTCCTCAGACCTGTCACTGATAGGAGAAAGGGGGAGGAGTCACAGTGCAGGCTGTGTAATCTGATCTCTCCTGATCTTCAGACCTGTCGGATAGGAGAGAGGGGGCGGAGTCACAGTGCAGGCTGTGTAATCTGATCTCTCTTGCTCCTCAGACCTGTCCCTGATAGGATAGAGGGGGAGGAGTCACAGTGCAGGCTGTGTAATCTGATCTCTCCTGATCTTCAGACCTGTCGGATAGGAGAGAGGGGGCAGAGTCACAGTGCAGGCTGTGTAATCTGATCTCTTTTGCTCCTCAGACCTGTCCCTGATAGGATAGAGGGGGAGGAGTCACAGTGCAGGCTGTGTAATCTGATCTCTCCTGATCTTCAGACCTTTCCCTGATAGGAGAGAGGGGGAGGAGTCACAGTGCAGGCTATGTAATCTGATCTCTCCCCCTCCTCAGACCTGTCCCTGATAGGAGAGAGTCAAGGAGTCACAGTGCAGGCTGTGTAATCTGATCTCTCCTGATCTTCAGACCTGTCGGATAGGAAAGAGGGGCGGATTCACAGTGCAGGCTGTGTAATCTGATCTCTCTTGCTCCTCAGACCTGTCCCTGTTAGGAGAGAGGGGGAGGAGTCACAGTGCAGGCTGTTTAATCTGATCTCTCCTGATCCTCAGACCTGTCCCTTATAGGAGAGAGAGGGAGGAGTCACAGTGCAGTTTGTGTAATCTGATCTCTCTTGATCTTCAGAGCTCTCCCTGATATAAGAGTGGGTGAGGAGTCACAGTGCAGGCTGTGTAATCTGATCTCTCCTGATCTTCAGACCTCTCCCTGATAGGAGAGAGGGGGAGGAGTCACAGTGCAGGCTGTGAAATATGATCTCTTCCGCTCCTCAGACCTGTCACTGATAGGAGAGAGTCAAGGAGTCACAGTGCAGGCTGTGTAATCTGATCTCTCCTGATCTTCAGACTTGTCCGATAGAAGAGAGGGGGTGGAGTCACAGTGCAGGCTGTGTAATCTGATCTCTTCTGATCCTCAGACCTGTCACTGATAGAAGAGAGGGGAGGAGTTACAGTGCAGGCTGTGTAATCTGATCTCTCCTGATTTTCAGACCTGTCCCTGATAGAAAAGTGGGGGAGGAGTCACAGTGCAGGCTGTGTAATCTGATCTCTCCTGCTCCTTAGACCTGTCCCTGATAGGAGAGAGGGGAGGAGTCACAGTGCAGGCTGTGTAATCTGATCTCTCCTGATTTTCAGACCTGTCCCTGATAGAAAAGTGGGGGAGGAGTCACAGTGCAGGCTGTGTAATCTGATCTCTCCTGCTCCTTAGACCTGTCCCTAATAGGAGAGAGGGGTGGAGTCACAGTGCAGGCTGTGTAATCTGATCTCTCCTGATCTTCAGACCTGTCACTGATAGGAGAGAGGGGGAGGAGTCACAGTGCAGGCTGTGTAATGTGATCTCTCCTGATCTTCAGACCTGTCGGATAGGAGAGAGGGGGCGGAGTCACAGTGCAGGCTGTGTAATCTGATCTCTCTTGCTCCTCAGACCTGTCCCTGATAGGATAGAGGGGGAGGAGTCACAGTGCAGGCTGTGTAATCTGATCTCTCCTGCTCCTTAGACCTGTCCCTGATAGGAGAGAGGGGAGGAGTCACAGTGCAGGCTGTGTAATCTGATCTCTCCTGATTTTCAGACCTGTCCCTGATAGAAAAGTGGGGGAGGAGTCACAGTGCAGGCTGTGTAATCTGATCTCTCCTGCTCCTTAGACCTGTCCCTGATAGGAGAGAGGGGTGGAGTCACAGTGCAGGCTGTGTAATCTGATCTCTCCTGATCTTCAGACCTGTCACTGATAGGAGAGAGGGGGAGGAGTCACAGTGCAGGCTGTGTAATCTGATCTCTCCTGATCTTCAGACCTGTCGGATAGGAGAGAGGGGGCGGAGTCACAGTGCAGGCTGTGTAATCTGATCTCTCTTGCTCCTCAGACCTCTCCCTGATAGGATAGAGGGGGAGGAGTCACAGTGCAGGCTGTGTAATCTGATCTCTCCTGCTCCTCATACCTGTCCCTGATAGGAGAGAGTCACGGAGTCACAGTGCAATCTGATCTCTCCTGATCTTCAGACTTGTCGGATAGGAGAGAGGGGGCGGATTCACAGTGCAGGCTGTTTAATCTGATCTCTCCTGATCTTCAGACCTGTCCGATAGGAGAGAGGGGGTGGAGTCACAGTGCAGGCTGTGTAATCTGATCTCCCTTACTCCTCAGACCTGTCCCTGATAGGAGAGAGGGGTGGAGTCACAGTGCAGGCTGTGTAATCTGATCTCTTCTGATCCTCAGACCTGTCACTGATAGAAGAGAGGGGAGGAGTTACAGTGCAGGCTGTGTAATCTGATTTTTTCTGATCTTCAGATCTCTCCCTGATAGAAGAGTGGGGGAGGAGTGACAGTGCAGGCTGTGTAATCTGATCTCTCCTGATCTTCCGACCTGTCCCTGATAGGAGAGAGGGGGAGGAGTCACAGTGCAGGCTGTGTAATCTGATCTCTCTTGCTCCTCAGACCTGTCCTGATAGAGGAGAGGGGTGGAGTCACAGTGCAGGCTGTGTAATCTGATCTCCTCTGCTCCTCAGACTTGTCCCTGATAGGAGAGAGGGGGAGGAGTCACAGTGCAGGCTGTGTAATCCGATCTCTCCTGCTCCTCAGACCTGTCCCTGATAGGAGACAGGGGAGAAGTCACAGTGCAGGCTGTGTAATCTGATCTCTCCTGCTCCTCAGATCTTTCCCTGATAGGAGAGAAGGGGAGGGGTCACAGTGCAGGCTGTGTAATCTGATCTCTCCTGCTCCTCAGATCTTTCCCTGATAGGAGAGAAGGGGAGGAGTCACAGTGCAGGCTGTGTAATCTGATCTCTCCTGATCTTCACACCTGTCCCTGATAGGAGAGAGTCAAGGAGTCACAGTGCAGGCTGTGTAATCTGATCTCTCCTGATCTTCAGACTTGTCCGATAGAAGAGAGGGGGTGGAGTCACAGTGCAGGCTGTGTAATCTGATCTCTTCTGATCCTCAGACCTGTCACTGATAGAAGAGAGGGGAGGAGTTACAGTGCAGGCTGTGTAATCTGATCTCTCCTGATTTTCAGACCTGTCCCTGATAGAAAAGTGGGGGAGGAGTCACAGTGCAGGCTGTGTAATCTGATCTCTCCTGCTCCTTAGACCTGTCCCTGATAGGAGAGAGGGGAGGAGTCACAGTGCAGGCTGTGTAATCTGATCTCTCCTGATTTTCAGACCTGTCCCTGATAGAAAAGTGGGGGAGGAGTCACAGTGCAGGCTGTGTAATCTGATCTCTCCTGCTCCTTAGACCTGTCCCTAATAGGAGAGAGGGGTGGAGTCACAGTGCAGGCTGTGTAATCTGATCTCTCCTGATCTTCAGACCTGTCACTGATAGGAGAGAGGGGGAGGAGTCACAGTGCAGGCTGTGTAATGTGATCTCTCCTGATCTTCAGACCTGTCGGATAGGAGAGAGGGGGCGGAGTCACAGTGCAGGCTGTGTAATCTGATCTCTCTTGCTCCTCAGACCTGTCCCTGATAGGATAGAGGGGGAGGAGTCACAGTGCAGGCTGTGTAATCTGATCTCTCCTGCTCCTTAGACCTGTCCCTGATAGGAGAGAGGGGAGGAGTCACAGTGCAGGCTGTGTAATCTGATCTCTCCTGATTTTCAGACCTGTCCCTGATAGAAAAGTGGGGGAGGAGTCACAGTGCAGGCTGTGTAATCTGATCTCTCCTGCTCCTTAGACCTGTCCCTGATAGGAGAGAGGGGTGGAGTCACAGTGCAGGCTGTGTAATCTGATCTCTCCTGATCTTCAGACCTGTCACTGATAGGAGAGAGGGGGAGGAGTCACAGTGCAGGCTGTGTAATCTGATCTCTCCTGATCTTCAGACCTGTCGGATAGGAGAGAGGGGGCGGAGTCACAGTGCAGGCTGTGTAATCTGATCTCTCTTGCTCCTCAGACCTCTCCCTGATAGGATAGAGGGGGAGGAGTCACAGTGCAGGCTGTGTAATCTGATCTCTCCTGCTCCTCATACCTGTCCCTGATAGGAGAGAGTCACGGAGTCACAGTGCAATCTGATCTCTCCTGATCTTCAGACTTGTCGGATAGGAGAGAGGGGGCGGATTCACAGTGCAGGCTGTTTAATCTGATCTCTCCTGATCTTCAGACCTGTCCGATAGGAGAGAGGGGGTGGAGTCACAGTGCAGGCTGTGTAATCTGATCTCCCTTACTCCTCAGACCTGTCCCTGATAGGAGAGAGGGGTGGAGTCACAGTGCAGGCTGTGTAATCTGATCTCTTCTGATCCTCAGACCTGTCACTGATAGAAGAGAGGGGAGGAGTTACAGTGCAGGCTGTGTAATCTGATTTTTTCTGATCTTCAGATCTCTCCCTGATAGAAGAGTGGGGGAGGAGTGACAGTGCAGGCTGTGTAATCTGATCTCTCCTGATCTTCCGACCTGTCCCTGATAGGAGAGAGGGGGAGGAGTCACAGTGCAGGCTGTGTAATCTGATCTCTCTTGCTCCTCAGACCTGTCCTGATAGAGGAGAGGGGTGGAGTCACAGTGCAGGCTGTGTAATCTGATCTCCTCTGCTCCTCAGACTTGTCCCTGATAGGAGAGAGGGGGAGGAGTCACAGTGCAGGCTGTGTAATCCGATCTCTCCTGCTCCTCAGACCTGTCCCTGATAGGAGACAGGGGAGAAGTCACAGTGCAGGCTGTGTAATCTGATCTCTCCTGCTCCTCAGATCTTTCCCTGATAGGAGAGAAGGGGAGGGGTCACAGTGCAGGCTGTGTAATCTGATCTCTCCTGCTCCTCAGATCTTTCCCTGATAGGAGAGAAGGGGAGGAGTCACAGTGCAGGCTGTGTAATCTGATCTCTCCTGATCTTCACACCTGTCCCTGATAGGAGAGAGGGGGAGGAATCACAGTGCAGGCTGTGTAATCTGATCTCTCCTGATCTTCAGACTTGTCCCTGATAGGAGAGAGGGGGAAGAGTGACAGTGCAGGCGGTGTAATCTGACCTCTCCTGCTCCTCAGACCTGTCCCTGATAGGAGAGAGGGTGAGGAGTCATAGTGCAGGCTGTGTAATCTGATCTCTCCTGCTCCTCAGACCTTTCCCTGATAGGAGAGAGGGGGAGGAGTCACAGTGCAGGCTGTGTAATCTGATCTCTCCTGCTCCTTAGACCTGTCCCTGATAGGAGAGAGGGGGCGGAGACACAGTGCAGGCTGTGAAATCTGATCTCTTCCGCTCCTCAGACCTGTCCCTGATAGGAGAGAGGGGGTGGAGTCACAGTGCAGGCTGTGTAATCTGATCTCTCCTGATCTTCAGACTAGTCCCTGATAGGAGAGAGGGGAGGAGTCACAGTGCAGGCTGTGTAATCTGATCTCTCCTGATTTTCAGACCTGTCCCTGGTAGAAAAGTGGGGGAGGAGTCACAGTGCAGGCTGTGTAATCTGATCTCTCCTGCTCCTTAGACCTGTCCCTGATAGGAGAGAGGGGTGGAGTCACAGTGCAGGCTGTGTAATCTGATCTCTCCTGCTCCTCAGAACTGTCACTGATAGGAGAGAGGGGGAGGAGTCACAGTGCAGGCTGTGTAATCTGATCTCTCCTGATCTTCAGACCTGTCGGATAGGAGAGAGGGGGCAGAGTCACAGTGCAGGCTGTGTAATCTGATCTCTCTTTCTCCTCAGACCTGTCCCTGATAGGATAGAGGGGGAGGAGTCACAGTGCAGGCTGTGTAATCTGATCTCTCCTGATCTTCAGACCTGTCCCTGATAGGAGAGAGGGGGAGGAGTCACAGTGCAGGCTGTGTAATCTGATCTCTCCTGATCTTCAGACCTGTCCCTGATAGGAGAGAGGGGGAGGAGTCACAGTGCAGGCTGTTTAATCTGATCTCTCCTGATCCTCAGACCTGTCCCTTATAGGAGAGAGGGGGAGGAGTCACAGTGCAGGCTGTGTAATCTGATCTCTCTTGCTCCTCAGACCTGTCCCTGATAGGAGAGAGGGGGAGGAGTCACAGTGCAGGCTGTGTAATCTGATCTCTCTTGCTCCTCAGACCTGTCCCTGATAGGAGAGAGGGGGAGGAGTCACAGTGCAGGCTGTTTAATCTGATCTCTCCTGATCCTCAGACCTGTCCCTTATAGGAGAGAGGGGGAGGAGTCACAGTGCAGGCGGTGTAATCTGATCTCTCTTGCTCCTCAGACCTGTCCCTGATAGGAGAGAGGGGGAGGAGTCACAGTGCAGGCTGTGTAATCTGATCTCTCTTGCTCCTCAGACCTGTCCCTGATAGGAGAGAGGGGGAGGAGTCACAGTGCAGGCTGTGTAATCTGATCTCTCCTGATCTTCAGACCTCTCCCTGATAGGAGAGAGGGGGAGGAGTCACAGTGCAGGCTGTGCAATCTGATCTCTCCTGCTCCTTAGACCTGTCCCTGATAGGAGAGAGGGGGAGGAGTCACAGTGCAGGCTATGTAATCTGATCTCTCCTAATCTTCAGACTAGTCCCTGATAGGAGAGAATCAAGGAGTCACAGTGCAGGCTGTGTAATCTGATCTCTCCTGATCTTCAGACCTGTCCAATAGGAGAGAGGGGTGGCGTCCCAGTGCAGGCTGTGTAATCTGATCTCTCCTGATCTTCACACCTGTCCCTGATAGGAGAGAGGGGGGAGGAGTCACAGTGCAGGCTGTGTAATCCGATCTCTCCTGCTCCTCAGAGCTGTCCCTGATAGGAGAGAGGGGGAGGAGTCACAGTGCAGGCTGTGTAATCTGATCTCTCCTGCTCCTCAGACCTGTCCCTGATAAGAGAGAGGGGGAGGAGTCACAGTGCAGGCTGTGTAATCTGATCTCTCCTGCTCCTCAGACCTATTCCTGATAGAAGAGAGGGGGAGGAATCACAGTGCAGGCTGTGTAATCTGATCTCTCCTGATCTTCAGACTTGTCCCTGATAGGAGAGAGGGGGAAGAGTCACAGTGCAGGCTGTGTAATCTGATCTCCCTTACTCCTCAGACCTGTCCCTGATAGGAGAGAGGGCGAGGAGTCACAGTGCAGGCTGTGTAATCTGATCTCTCCTGCTCCTTAGACCTGTCCCTGATAGGAGAGAGGGGGAGGAGTCACAGTGCAGGCTGTGTAATCTGATCTCTCCTGATCTTCAGACCTGTCGGATAGGAGAGAGGGGGCGGAGACACAGTGCAGGCTATGAAATCTGATCTCTTCCGCTCCTCAGACCTGTCCCTGATAGGAGAGAGGGGGTGGAGTCACAGTGCAGGCTGTGTAATCTGATCTCTCCTGATCTTCAGACTTGTCCCTGATAGGAGAGAGGGGGAAGAGTCACAGTGCAGGCTGTGTAATCTGATCTCTCCTGCTCCTCAGACCTTTCCCTGATAGATGAGAGGGGGAGGAGTCACAGTGCAGGCTGTGTAATCTGATCTCTCCTGCTCCTTAGACCTGTCCCTGATAGGAGAGAGGGGGAGGAGTCACAGTGCAGGCTGTGTAATCTGATCTCTCCTGATCTTCAGACCTGTCGGATAGGAGAGAGTGGGCGGAGACACAGTGCAGGCTGTGAAATCTGATCTCTTCCGCTCCTCAGACCTGTCCCTGATAGGAGAGAGGGGGTGGAGTCACAGTGCAGGCTGTGTAATCTGATCTCTCCTGATCTTCAGACTAGTCCCTGATAGGAGAGAGGGGAGGAGTCACAGTGCAGGCTGTGTAATCTGATCTCTCCTGATTTTCAGACCTGTCCCTGATAGAAAAGTGGGGGAGGAGTCACAGTGCAGGCTGTGTAATCTGATCTCTCCTGCTCCTTAGACCTGTCCCTGATAGGAGAGAGGGGTGGAGTCACAGTGCAGGCTGTGTAATCTGATCTCTCCTGCTCCTCAGACCTGTCATTGATAGGAGAGAGGGGGAGGAGTCACAGTGCAGGCTGTGTAATCTGATCTCTCCTGATCTTCAGACCTGTCGGATAGGAGAGAGGGGGCAGAGTCACAGTGCAGGCTGTGTAATCTGATCTCTCTTGCTCCTCAGACCTGTCCCTGATAGGATAGAGGGGGAGGAGTCACAGTGCAGGCTGTGTAATCTGATCTCTCCTGATCTTCGGACCTTTCCCTGATAGGAGAGAGGGGGAGGAGTCACAGTGTAGGCTGTGTAATCTGATCTCTCCCCCTCCTCAGACCTGTCCCTGATAGGAGAGAGTCAAGGAGTCACAGTGCAGTCTGTGTAATCTGATCTCTCCTGATCTTCAGACCTGTCGGATAGGAAAGAGGGGGCGGATTCACAGTGCAGGCTGTGTAATCTGATCTCTCTTGCTCCTCAGACCTGTCCCTGATAGGAGAGAGGGGGAGGAGTCACAGTGCAGGCTGTTTAAGCTGATCTCTCCTGATCCTCAGACCTGTCCCTTATAGGAGAGAGGGGGAGGAGTCACAGTGCAGGCTGTGTAATCTGATCTCTCTTGCTCCTCAGACCTGTCCCTGATAGGAGATAGGGGAGGAGTCACAGTGCAGGCTGTGTAATCTGATCTCTCTTGCTCCTCAGACCTCTCCCTGATAAGAGAGAGGGGGAGGAGTCACAGTGCAGGTTGTGTAATCTGATCTCTCTTGATCTTCAGAGCTCTGCCTGATAGGAGAGAGGGGGAGGAGTCACAGTGCAGGCTGTGCAATCTGATCTCTCCTGCTCCTTAGACCTGTCCCTGATAGGAGAGAGGGGGAGGAGTCACAGTGCAGGCTGTGTAATCTGATCTCTCCTGATCTTCAGACCTTTCCCTGATAGGAGAAAGGGGGAAGAGTCACAGTGCAGGCTGTGTAATCTGATCTCTCCTGCTCCTCAGACCTTTCCCTGATAGGAGAGAGGGGGAGGAGTCACACTGCAGGCTGTGTAATCTGTTCTCTCCTGATTTTCAGACCTGTCCCTGATGGAAAAGTGGGGGAGGAGTCACAGTGCAGGCTGTGTAATCTGATCTCTCCTGCTCCTTAGACCTGTCCCTGATAGGAGAGAGGGGAGGAGTCACACTGCAGGCTGTGTAATCTGATCTCTCCTGCTCCTCAGACCTTTCCCTGATAGGAGAGAGTGGGAGGAGTCACAGTGCAGGCTGTGTAATCTGATCTCTCCTGCTCCTTAGACCTGTCCCTGATAGGAGAGAGGAGGAGGAGTCACAGTGCAGGCTGTGTAATCTGATCTCTCCTGCTCCTTAGACCTCTCCCTGATAGAAGAGTGGGGGCGGAGTCACAGTGCAGGCTGTGTAATCTGATCTCTCCTGATCTTCAGACCTGTCCGATAGAAGAGAGGGGGTGAAGTCACAGTGCAGGCTGTGTAATCTGATCTCCCTTACTCCTCAGACCTGTCCCTGATAGCAGAGAGGGGTGGAGTCACAGTGCAGGCTGTGTAATCTGATCTCTTCTGATCCTCAGACCTGTCACTGATAGAAGAGAGGGGGAGGAGTCACAGTGCAGGCTGTGTAATCTGATCTCTCTTGCTCCTTAGACCTGTCCCTGATAGGAGAGAGGGGAGGAGTCACAGTGCAGGCTGTGTAATCTGATCTCTCCTGATTTTCAGACCTGTCCCTGATAGAAAAGTGGGGGAGGAGTCACAGTGCAGGTTGTGTAATCTGATCTCTCCTGCTCCTTAGACCTGTCCCTGATAGGAGAGAGGGGTGGAGTCACAGTGCAGGCTGTGTAATCTGATCTCTCCTGCTCCTCAGACCTGTCACTGATAGGAGAGAGGGGGAGGAGTCACAGTGCAGGCTGTGTAATCTGATCTCTCCTGATCTTCAGACCTGTCGGATAGGAGAGAGGGGGCGGAGTCACAGTGCAGGCTGTGTAATCTGATCTCTCTTGCTCCTCAGACCTGTCCCTGATAGGATAGAGGGGGAGGAGTCACAGTGCAGGCTGTGTAATCTGATCTCTCCTGATCTTCAGACCTGTCGGATAGGAGAGAGGGGGCAGAGTCACAGTGCAGGCTGTGTAATCTGATCTCTCTTGCTCCTCAGACCTGTCCCTGATAGGATAGAGGGGGAGGAGTCACAGTGCAGGCTGTGTAATCTGATCTCTCCCCCTCCTCAGACCTGTCCCTGATAGGAGAGAGTCAAGGAGTCACAGTGCAGGCTGTGTAATCTGATCTCTCCTGATCTTCAGACCTGTCGGATAGGAAAGAGGGGCGGATTCACAGTGCAGGCTGTGTAATCTGATCTCTCTTGCTCCTCAGACCTGTCCCTGATAGGAGAGAGGGGGAGGAGTCACAGTGCAGGCTGTTTAATCTGATCTCTCCTGATCCTCAGACCTGTCCCTTATAGGAGAGAGGGGGAGGAGTCACAGTGCAGTTTGTGTAATCTGATCTCTCTTGATCTTCAGAGCTCTCCCTGATATAAGAGTGGGTGAGGAGTCACAGTGCAGGCTGTGTAATCTGATCTCTCCTGATCTTCAGACCTCTCCCTGATAGGAGAGAGGGGGAGGAGTCACAGTGCAGGCTGTGAAATCTGATCTCTTCCGCTCCTCAGACCTCTCCCTGATAGGAGAGAGTCAAGGAGTCACAGTGCAGGCTGTGTAATCTGATCTCTCCTGATCTTCAGACTTGTCCGATAGGAGAGAGGGGGTGGAGTCACAGTGCAGGCTGTGTAATCTGATCTCTTCTGATCCTCAGACCTGTCACTGATAGAAGAGAGGGGAGGAGTTACAGTGCAGGCTGTGTAATCTGATCTCTCCTGATTTTCAGACCTGTCCCTGATAGAAAAGTGGGGGAGGAGTCACAGTGCAGGCTGTGTAATCTGATCTCTCCTGCTCCTTAGACCTGTCCCTGATAGGAGAGAGGGGAGGAGTCACAGTGCAGGCTGTGTAATCTGATCTCTCCTGATTTTCAGACCTGTCCCTGATAGAAAAGTGGGGGAAGAGTGACAGTGCAGGCTGTGTAATCTGATCTCTCCTGCTCCTCAGACCTGTCCCTGATAGGAGAGAGGGTGAGGAGTCATAGTGCAGGCTGTGTAATCTGATCTCTCCTGCTCCTCAGACCTTTCCCTGATAGGAGAGAGGGGGAGGAGTCACAGTGCAGGCTGTGTAATCTGATCTCTCCTGCTCCTTAGACCTGTCCCTGATAGGAGAGAGGGGGCGGAGACACAGTGCAGGCTGTGAAATCTGATCTCTTCCGCTCCTCAGACCTGTCCCTGATAGGAGAGAGGGGGTGGAGTCACAGTGCAGGCTGTGTAATCTGATCTCTCCTGATCTTCAGACTAGTCCCTGATAGGAGAGAGGGGAGGAGTCACAGTGCAGGCTGTGTAATCTGATCTCTCCTGATTTTCAGACCTGTCCCTGGTAGAAAAGTGGGGGAGGAGTCACAGTGCAGGCTGTGTAATCTGATCTCTCCTGCTCCTTAGACCTGTCCCTGATAGGAGAGAGGGGTGGAGTCACAGTGCAGGCTGTGTAATCTGATCTCTCCTGCTCCTCAGAACTGTCACTGATAGGAGAGAGGGGGAGGAGTCACAGTGCAGGCTGTGTAATCTGATCTCTCCTGATCTTCAGACCTGTCGGATAGGAGAGAGGGGGCAGAGTCACAGTGCAGGCTGTGTAATCTGATCTCTCTTTCTCCTCAGACCTGTCCCTGATAGGATAGAGGGGGAGGAGTCACAGTGCAGGCTGTGTAATCTGATCTCTCCTGATCTTCAGACCTGTCCCTGATAGGAGAGAGGGGGAGGAGTCACAGTGCAGGCTGTGTAATCTGATCTCTCCTGATCTTCAGACCTGTCCCTGATAGGAGAGAGGGGGAGGAGTCACAGTGCAGGCTGTTTAATCTGATCTCTCCTGATCCTCAGACCTGTCCCTTATAGGAGAGAGGGGGAGGAGTCACAGTGCAGGCTGTGTAATCTGATCTCTCTTGCTCCTCAGACCTGTCCCTGATAGGAGAGAGGGGGAGGAGTCACAGTGCAGGCTGTGTAATCTGATCTCTCTTGCTCCTCAGACCTGTCCCTGATAGGAGAGAGGGGGAGGAGTCACAGTGCAGGCTGTTTAATCTGATCTCTCCTGATCCTCAGACCTGTCCCTTATAGGAGAGAGGGGGAGGAGTCACAGTGCAGGCGGTGTAATCTGATCTCTCTTGCTCCTCAGACCTGTCCCTGATAGGAGAGAGGGGGAGGAGTCACAGTGCAGGCTGTGTAATCTGATCTCTCTTGCTCCTCAGACCTGTCCCTGATAGGAGAGAGGGGGAGGAGTCACAGTGCAGGCTGTGTAATCTGATCTCTCCTGATCTTCAGACCTCTCCCTGATAGGAGAGAGGGGGAGGAGTCACAGTGCAGGCTGTGCAATCTGATCTCTCCTGCTCCTTAGACCTGTCCCTGATAGGAGAGAGGGGGAGGAGTCACAGTGCAGGCTATGTAATCTGATCTCTCCTAATCTTCAGACTAGTCCCTGATAGGAGAGAATCAAGGAGTCACAGTGCAGGCTGTGTAATCTGATCTCTCCTGATCTTCAGACCTGTCCAATAGGAGAGAGGGGTGGCGTCCCAGTGCAGGCTGTGTAATCTGATCTCTCCTGATCTTCACACCTGTCCCTGATAGGAGAGAGGGGGGAGGAGTCACAGTGCAGGCTGTGTAATCCGATCTCTCCTGCTCCTCAGAGCTGTCCCTGATAGGAGAGAGGGGGAGGAGTCACAGTGCAGGCTGTGTAATCTGATCTCTCCTGCTCCTCAGAACTGTCCCTGATAAGAGAGAGGGGGAGGAGTCACAGTGCAGGCTGTGTAATCTGATCTCTCCTGCTCCTCAGACCTATTCCTGATAGAAGAGAGGGGGAGGAATCACAGTGCAGGCTGTGTAATCTGATCTCTCCTGATCTTCAGACTTGTCCCTGATAGGAGAGAGGGGGAAGAGTCACAGTGCAGGCTGTGTAATCTGATCTCCCTTACTCCTCAGACCTGTCCCTGATAGGAGAGAGGGCGAGGAGTCACAGTGCAGGCTGTGTAATCTGATCTCTCCTGCTCCTTAGACCTGTCCCTGATAGGAGAGAGGGGGAGGAGTCACAGTGCAGGCTGTGTAATCTGATCTCTCCTGATCTTCAGACCTGTCGGATAGGAGAGAGGGGGCGGAGACACAGTGCAGGCTATGAAATCTGATCTCTTCCGCTCCTCAGACCTGTCCCTGATAGGAGAGAGGGGGTGGAGTCACAGTGCAGGCTGTGTAATCTGATCTCTCCTGATCTTCAGACTTGTCCCTGATAGGAGAGAGGGGGAAGAGTCACAGTGCAGGCTGTGTAATCTGATCTCTCCTGCTCCTCAGACCTTTCCCTGATAGATGAGAGGGGGAGGAGTCACAGTGCAGGCTGTGTAATCTGATCTCTCCTGCTCCTTAGACCTGTCCCTGATAGGAGAGAGGGGGAGGAGTCACAGTGCAGGCTGTGTAATCTGATCTCTCCTGATCTTCAGACCTGTCGGATAGGAGAGAGTGGGCGGAGACACAGTGCAGGCTGTGAAATCTGATCTCTTCCGCTCCTCAGACCTGTCCCTGATAGGAGAGAGGGGGTGGAGTCACAGTGCAGGCTGTGTAATCTGATCTCTCCTGATCTTCAGACTAGTCCCTGATAGGAGAGAGGGGAGGAGTCACAGTGCAGGCTGTGTAATCTGATCTCTCCTGATTTTCAGACCTGTCCCTGATAGAAAAGTGGGGGAGGAGTCACAGTGCAGGCTGTGTAATCTGATCTCTCCTGCTCCTTAGACCTGTCCCTGATAGGAGAGAGGGGTGGAGTCACAGTGCAGGCTGTGTAATCTGATCTCTCCTGCTCCTCAGACCTGTCATTGATAGGAGAGAGGGGGAGGAGTCACAGTGCAGGCTGTGTAATCTGATCTCTCCTGATCTTCAGACCTGTCGGATAGGAGAGAGGGGGCAGAGTCACAGTGCAGGCTGTGTAATCTGATCTCTCTTGCTCCTCAGACCTGTCCCTGATAGGATAGAGGGGGAGGAGTCACAGTGCAGGCTGTGTAATCTGATCTCTCCTGATCTTCGGACCTTTCCCTGATAGGAGAGAGGGGGAGGAGTCACAGTGTAGGCTGTGTAATCTGATCTCTCCCCCTCCTCAGACCTGTCCCTGATAGGAGAGAGTCAAGGAGTCACAGTGCAGTCTGTGTAATCTGATCTCTCCTGATCTTCAGACCTGTCGGATAGGAAAGAGGGGGCGGATTCACAGTGCAGGCTGTGTAATCTGATCTCTCTTGCTCCTCAGACCTGTCCCTGATAGGAGAGAGGGGGAGGAGTCACAGTGCAGGCTGTTTAAGCTGATCTCTCCTGATCCTCAGACCTGTCCCTTATAGGAGAGAGGGGGAGGAGTCACAGTGCAGGCTGTGTAATCTGATCTCTCTTGCTCCTCAGACCTGTCCCTGATAGGAGAGAGGGGAGGAGTCACAGTGCAGGCTGTGTAATCTGATCTCTCTTGCTCCTCAGACCTCTCCCTGATAAGAGAGAGGGGGAGGAGTCACAGTGCAGGTTGTGTAATCTGATCTCTCTTGATCTTCAGAGCTCTGCCTGATAGGAGAGAGGGGGAGGAGTCACAGTGCAGGCTGTGCAATCTGATCTCTCCTGCTCCTTAGACCTGTCCCTGATAGGAGAGAGGGGGAGGAGTCACAGTGCAGGCTGTGTAATCTGATCTCTCCTGATCTTCAGACCTTTCCCTGATAGGAGAAAGGGGGAAGAGTCACAGTGCAGGCTGTGTAATCTGATCTCTCCTGCTCCTCAGACCTTTCCCTGATAGGAGAGAGGGGGAGGAGTCACACTGCAGGCTGTGTAATCTGTTCTCTCCTGATTTTCAGACCTGTCCCTGATGGAAAAGTGGGGGAGGAGTCACAGTGCAGGCTGTGTAATCTGATCTCTCCTGCTCCTTAGACCTGTCCCTGATAGGAGAGAGGGGAGGAGTCACACTGCAGGCTGTGTAATCTGATCTCTCCTGCTCCTCAGACCTTTCCCTGATAGGAGAGAGTGGGAGGAGTCACAGTGCAGGCTGTGTAATCTGATCTCTCCTGCTCCTTAGACCTGTCCCTGATAGGAGAGAGGAGGAGGAGTCACAGTGCAGGCTGTGTAATCTGATCTCTCCTGCTCCTTAGACCTCTCCCTGATAGAAGAGTGGGGGCGGAGTCACAGTGCAGGCTGTGTAATCTGATCTCTCCTGATCTTCAGACCTGTCCGATAGAAGAGAGGGGGTGAAGTCACAGTGCAGGCTGTGTAATCTGATCTCCCTTACTCCTCAGACCTGTCCCTGATAGGAGAGAGGGGTGGAGTCACAGTGCAGGCTGTGTAATCTGATCTCTTCTGATCCTCAGACCTGTCACTGATAGAAGAGAGGGGGAGGAGTCACAGTGCAGGCTGTGTAATCTGATCTCTCTTGCTCCTTAGACCTGTCCCTGATAGGAGAGAGGGGAGGAGTCACAGTGCAGGCTGTGTAATCTGATCTCTCCTGATTTTCAGACCTGTCCCTGATAGAAAAGTGGGGGAGGAGTCACAGTGCAGGTTGTGTAATCTGATCTCTCCTGCTCCTTAGACCTGTCCCTGATAGGAGAGAGGGGTGGAGTCACAGTGCAGGCTGTGTAATCTGATCTCTCCTGCTCCTCAGACCTGTCACTGATAGGAGAGAGGGGGAGGAGTCACAGTGCAGGCTGTGTAATCTGATCTCTCCTGATCTTCAGACCTGTCGGATAGGAGAGAGGGGGCGGAGTCACAGTGCAGGCTGTGTAATCTGATCTCTCTTGCTCCTCAGACCTGTCCCTGATAGGATAGAGGGGGAGGAGTCACAGTGCAGGCTGTGTAATCTGATCTCTCCTGATCTTCAGACCTGTCGGATAGGAGAGAGGGGGCAGAGTCACAGTGCAGGCTGTGTAATCTGATCTCTCTTGCTCCTCAGACCTGTCCCTGATAGGATAGAGGGGGAGGAGTCACAGTGCAGGCTGTGTAATCTGATCTCTCCCCCTCCTCAGACCTGTCCCTGATAGGAGAGAGTCAAGGAGTCACAGTGCAGGCTGTGTAATCTGATCTCTCCTGATCTTCAGACCTGTCGGATAGGAAAGAGGGGCGGATTCACAGTGCAGGCTGTGTAATCTGATCTCTCTTGCTCCTCAGACCTGTCCCTGATAGGAGAGAGGGGGAGGAGTCACAGTGCAGGCTGTTTAATCTGATCTCTCCTGATCCTCAGACCTGTCCCTTATAGGAGAGAGGGGGAGGAGTCACAGTGCAGTTTGTGTAATCTGATCTCTCTTGATCTTCAGAGCTCTCCCTGATATAAGAGTGGGTGAGGAGTCACAGTGCAGGCTGTGTAATCTGATCTCTCCTGATCTTCAGACCTCTCCCTGATAGGAGAGAGGGGGAGGAGTCACAGTGCAGGCTGTGAAATCTGATCTCTTCCGCTCCTCAGACCTCTCCCTGATAGGAGAGAGTCAAGGAGTCACAGTGCAGGCTGTGTAATCTGATCTCTCCTGATCTTCAGACTTGTCCGATAGGAGAGAGGGGGTGGAGTCACAGTGCAGGCTGTGTAATCTGATCTCTTCTGATCCTCAGACCTGTCACTGATAGAAGAGAGGGGAGGAGTTACAGTGCAGGCTGTGTAATCTGATCTCTCCTGATTTTCAGACCTGTCCCTGATAGAAAAGTGGGGGAGGAGTCACAGTGCAGGCTGTGTAATCTGATCTCTCCTGCTCCTTAGACCTGTCCCTGATAGGAGAGAGGGGAGGAGTCACAGTGCAGGCTGTGTAATCTGATCTCTCCTGATTTTCAGACCTGTCCCTGATAGAAAAGTGGGGGAAGAGTGACAGTGCAGGCTGTGTAATCTGATCTCTCCTGCTCCTCAGACCTGTCCCTGATAGGAGAGAGGGTGAGGAGTCATAGTGCAGGCTGTGTAATCTGATCTCTCCTGCTCCTCAGACCTTTCCCTGATAGGAGAGAGGGGGAGGAGTCACAGTGCAGGCTGTGTAATCTGATCTCTCCTGCTCCTTAGACCTGTCCCTGATAGGAGAGAGGGGGCGGAGACACAGTGCAGGCTGTGAAATCTGATCTCTTCCGCTCCTCAGACCTGTCCCTGATAGGAGAGAGGGGGTGGAGTCACAGTGCAGGCTGTGTAATCTGATCTCTCCTGATCTTCAGACTAGTCCCTGATAGGAGAGAGGGGAGGAGTCACAGTGCAGGCTGTGTAATCTGATCTCTCCTGATTTTCAGACCTGTCCCTGATAGAAAAGTGGGGGAGGAGTCACAGTGCAGGCTGTGTAATCTGATCTCTCCTGCTCCTTAGACCTGTCCCTGATAGGAGAGAGGGGTGGAGTCACAGTGCAGGCTGTGTAATCTGATCTCTCCTGCTCCTCAGAACTGTCACTGATAGGAGAGAGGGGGAGGAGTCACAGTGCAGGCTGTGTAATCTGATCTCTCCTGATCTTCAGACCTGTCGGATAGGAGAGAGGGGGCAGAGTCACAGTGCAGGCTGTGTAATCTGATCTCTCTTTCTCCTCAGACCTGTCCCTGATAGGATAGAGGGGGAGGAGTCACAGTGCAGGCTGTGTAATCTGATCTCTCCTGATCTTCAGACCTGTCCCTGATAGGAGAGAGGGGGAGGAGTCACAGTGCAGGCTGTGTAATCTGATCTCTCCTGATCTTCAGACCTGTCCCTGATAGGAGAGAGGGGGAGGAGTCACAGTGCAGGCTGTTTAATCTGATCTCTCCTGATCCTCAGACCTGTCCCTTATAGGAGAGAGGGGGAGGAGTCACAGTGCAGGCTGTGTAATCTGATCTCTCTTGCTCCTCAGACCTGTCCCTGATAGGAGAGAGGGGGAGGAGTCACAGTGCAGGCTGTGTAATCTGATCTCTCTTGCTCCTCAGACCTGTCCCTGATAGGAGAGAGGGGGAGGAGTCACAGTGCAGGCTGTTTAATCTGATCTCTCCTGATCCTCAGACCTGTCCCTTATAGGAGAGAGGGGGAGGAGTCACAGTGCAGGCGGTGTAATCTGATCTCTCTTGCTCCTCAGACCTGTCCCTGATAGGAGAGAGGGGGAGGAGTCACAGTGCAGGCTGTGTAATCTGATCTCTCTTGCTCCTCAGACCTGTCCCTGATAGGAGAGAGGGGGAGGAGTCACAGTGCAGGCTGTGTAATCTGATCTCTCCTGATCTTCAGACCTCTCCCTGATAGGAGAGAGGGGGAGGAGTCACAGTGCAGGCTGTGCAATCTGATCTCTCCTGCTCCTTAGACCTGTCCCTGATAGGAGAGAGGGGGAGGAGTCACAGTGCAGGCTATGTAATCTGATCTCTCCTAATCTTCAGACTAGTCCCTGATAGGAGAGAATCAAGGAGTCACAGTGCAGGCTGTGTAATCTGATCTCTCCTGATCTTCAGACCTGTCCAATAGGAGAGAGGGGTGGCGTCCCAGTGCAGGCTGTGTAATCTGATCTCTCCTGATCTTCACACCTGTCCCTGATAGGAGAGAGGGGGGAGGAGTCACAGTGCAGGCTGTGTAATCCGATCTCTCCTGCTCCTCAGAGCTGTCCCTGATAGGAGAGAGGGGGAGGAGTCACAGTGCAGGCTGTGTAATCTGATCTCTCCTGCTCCTCAGACCTGTCCCTGATAAGAGAGAGGGGGAGGAGTCACAGTGCAGGCTGTGTAATCTGATCTCTCCTGCTCCTCAGACCTATTCCTGATAGAAGAGAGGGGGAGGAATCACAGTGCAGGCTGTGTAATCTGATCTCTCCTGATCTTCAGACTTGTCCCTGATAGGAGAGAGGGGGAAGAGTCACAGTGCAGGCTGTGTAATCTGATCTCCCTTACTCCTCAGACCTGTCCCTGATAGGAGAGAGGGCGAGGAGTCACAGTGCAGGCTGTGTAATCTGATCTCTCCTGCTCCTTAGACCTGTCCCTGATAGGAGAGAGGGGGAGGAGTCACAGTGCAGGCTGTGTAATCTGATCTCTCCTGATCTTCAGACCTGTCGGATAGGAGAGAGGGGGCGGAGACACAGTGCAGGCTATGAAATCTGATCTCTTCCGCTCCTCAGACCTGTCCCTGATAGGAGAGAGGGGGTGGAGTCACAGTGCAGGCTGTGTAATCTGATCTCTCCTGATCTTCAGACTTGTCCCTGATAGGAGAGAGGGGGAAGAGTCACAGTGCAGGCTGTGTAATCTGATCTCTCCTGCTCCTCAGACCTTTCCCTGATAGATGAGAGGGGGAGGAGTCACAGTGCAGGCTGTGTAATCTGATCTCTCCTGCTCCTTAGACCTGTCCCTGATAGGAGAGAGGGGGAGGAGTCACAGTGCAGGCTGTGTAATCTGATCTCTCCTGATCTTCAGACCTGTCGGATAGGAGAGAGTGGGCGGAGACACAGTGCAGGCTGTGAAATCTGATCTCTTCCGCTCCTCAGACCTGTCCCTGATAGGAGAGAGGGGGTGGAGTCACAGTGCAGGCTGTGTAATCTGATCTCTCCTGATCTTCAGACTAGTCCCTGATAGGAGAGAGGGGAGGAGTCACAGTGCAGGCTGTGTAATCTGATCTCTCCTGATTTTCAGACCTGTCCCTGATAGAAAAGTGGGGGAGGAGTCACAGTGCAGGCTGTGTAATCTGATCTCTCCTGCTCCTTAGACCTGTCCCTGATAGGAGAGAGGGGTGGAGTCACAGTGCAGGCTGTGTAATCTGATCTCTCCTGCTCCTCAGACCTGTCATTGATAGGAGAGAGGGGGAGGAGTCACAGTGCAGGCTGTGTAATCTGATCTCTCCTGATCTTCAGACCTGTCGGATAGGAGAGAGGGGGCAGAGTCACAGTGCAGGCTGTGTAATCTGATCTCTCTTGCTCCTCAGACCTGTCCCTGATAGGATAGAGGGGGAGGAGTCACAGTGCAGGCTGTGTAATCTGATCTCTCCTGATCTTCGGACCTTTCCCTGATAGGAGAGAGGGGGAGGAGTCACAGTGTAGGCTGTGTAATCTGATCTCTCCCCCTCCTCAGACCTGTCCCTGATAGGAGAGAGTCAAGGAGTCACAGTGCAGTCTGTGTAATCTGATCTCTCCTGATCTTCAGACCTGTCGGATAGGAAAGAGGGGGCGGATTCACAGTGCAGGCTGTGTAATCTGATCTCTCTTGCTCCTCAGACCTGTCCCTGATAGGAGAGAGGGGGAGGAGTCACAGTGCAGGCTGTTTAAGCTGATCTCTCCTGATCCTCAGACCTGTCCCTTATAGGAGAGAGGGGGAGGAGTCACAGTGCAGGCTGTGTAATCTGATCTCTCTTGCTCCTCAGACCTGTCCCTGATAGGAGAGAGGGGAGGAGTCACAGTGCAGGCTGTGTAATCTGATCTCTCTTGCTCCTCAGACCTCTCCCTGATAAGAGAGAGGGGGAGGAGTCACAGTGCAGGTTGTGTAATCTGATCTCTCTTGATCTTCAGAGCTCTGCCTGATAGGAGAGAGGGGGAGGAGTCACAGTGCAGGCTGTGCAATCTGATCTCTCCTGCTCCTTAGACCTGTCCCTGATAGGAGAGAGGGGGAGGAGTCACAGTGCAGGCTGTGTAATCTGATCTCTCCTGATCTTCAGACCTTTCCCTGATAGGAGAAAGGGGGAGGAGTCACAGTGCAGGCTGTGTAATCTGATCTCTCCTGCTCCTCAGACCTTTCCCTGATAGGAGAGAGGGGGAGGAGTCACACTGCAGGCTGTGTAATCTGTTCTCTCCTGATTTTCAGACCTGTCCCTGATGGAAAAGTGGGGGAGGAGTCACAGTGCAGGCTGTGTAATCTGATCTCTCCTGCTCCTTAGACCTGTCCCTGATAGGAGAGAGGGGAGGAGTCACACTGCAGGCTGTGTAATCTGATCTCTCCTGCTCCTCAGACCTTTCCCTGATAGGAGAGAGTGGGAGGAGTCACAGTGCAGGCTGTGTAATCTGATCTCTCCTGCTCCTTAGACCTGTCCCTGATAGGAGAGAGGAGGAGGAGTCACAGTGCAGGCTGTGTAATCTGATCTCTCCTGCTCCTTAGACCTCTCCCTGATAGAAGAGTGGGGGCGGAGTCACAGTGCAGGCTGTGTAATCTGATCTCTCCTGATCTTCAGACCTGTCCGATAGAAGAGAGGGGGTGAAGTCACAGTGCAGGCTGTGTAATCTGATCTCCCTTACTCCTCAGACCTGTCCCTGATAGGAGAGAGGGGTGGAGTCACAGTGCAGGCTGTGTAATCTGATCTCTTCTGATCCTCAGACCTGTCACTGATAGAAGAGAGGGGGAGGAGTCACAGTGCAGGCTGTGTAATCTGATCTCTCTTGCTCCTTAGACCTGTCCCTGATAGGAGAGAGGGGAGGAGTCACAGTGCAGGCTGTGTAATCTGATCTCTCCTGATTTTCAGACCTGTCCCTGATAGAAAAGTGGGGGAGGAGTCACAGTGCAGGTTGTGTAATCTGATCTCTCCTGCTCCTTAGACCTGTCCCTGATAGGAGAGAGGGGTGGAGTCACAGTGCAGGCTGTGTAATCTGATCTCTCCTGCTCCTCAGACCTGTCACTGATAGGAGAGAGGGGGAGGAGTCACAGTGCAGGCTGTGTAATCTGATCTCTCCTGATCTTCAGACCTGTCGGATAGGAGAGAGGGGGCGGAGTCACAGTGCAGGCTGTGTAATCTGATCTCTCTTGCTCCTCAGACCTGTCCCTGATAGGATAGAGGGGGAGGAGTCACAGTGCAGGCTGTGTAATCTGATCTCTCCTGATCTTCAGACCTGTCGGATAGGAGAGAGGGGGCAGAGTCACAGTGCAGGCTGTGTAATCTGATCTCTCTTGCTCCTCAGACCTGTCCCTGATAGGATAGAGGGGGAGGAGTCACAGTGCAGGCTGTGTAATCTGATCTCTCCCCCTCCTCAGACCTGTCCCTGATAGGAGAGAGTCAAGGAGTCACAGTGCAGGCTGTGTAATCTGATCTCTCCTGATCTTCAGACCTGTCGGATAGGAAAGAGGGGCGGATTCACAGTGCAGGCTGTGTAATCTGATCTCTCTTGCTCCTCAGACCTGTCCCTGATAGGAGAGAGGGGGAGGAGTCACAGTGCAGGCTGTTTAATCTGATCTCTCCTGATCCTCAGACCTGTCCCTTATAGGAGAGAGGGGGAGGAGTCACAGTGCAGTTTGTGTAATCTGATCTCTCTTGATCTTCAGAGCTCTCCCTGATATAAGAGTGGGTGAGGAGTCACAGTGCAGGCTGTGTAATCTGATCTCTCCTGATCTTCAGACCTCTCCCTGATAGGAGAGAGGGGGAGGAGTCACAGTGCAGGCTGTGAAATCTGATCTCTTCCGCTCCTCAGACCTCTCCCTGATAGGAGAGAGTCAAGGAGTCACAGTGCAGGCTGTGTAATCTGATCTCTCCTGATCTTCAGACTTGTCCGATAGGAGAGAGGGGGTGGAGTCACAGTGCAGGCTGTGTAATCTGATCTCTTCTGATCCTCAGACCTGTCACTGATAGAAGAGAGGGGAGGAGTTACAGTGCAGGCTGTGTAATCTGATCTCTCCTGATTTTCAGACCTGTCCCTGATAGAAAAGTGGGGGAGGAGTCACAGTGCAGGCTGTGTAATCTGATCTCTCCTGCTCCTTAGACCTGTCCCTGATAGGAGAGAGGGGAGGAGTCACAGTGCAGGCTGTGTAATCTGATCTCTCCTGATTTTCAGACCTGTCCCTGATAGAAAAGTGGGGGAGGAGTCACAGTGCAGGCTGTGTAATCTGATCTCTCCTGCTCCTTAGACCTGTCCCTAATAGGAGAGAGGGGTGTAGTCACAGTGCAGGCTGTGTAATCTGATCTCTCCTGATCTTCAGACCTGTCACTGATAGGAGAGAGGGGGAGGAGTCACAGTGCAGGCTGTGTAATCTGATCTCTCCTGATCTTCAGACCTGTCGGATAGGAGAGAGGGGGCGGAGTCACAGTGCAGGCTGTGTAATCTGATCTCTCTTGCTCCTCAGACCTGTCCCTGATAGGATAGAGGGGGAGGAGTCACAGTGCAGGCTGTGTAATCTGATCTCTCCTGCTCCTTAGACCTGTCCCTGATAGGAGAGAGGGGAGGAGTCACAGTGCAGGCTGTGTAATCTGATCTCTCCTGATTTTCAGACCTGTCCCTGATAGAAAAGTGGGGGAGGAGTCACAGTGCAGGCTGTGTAATCTGATCTCTCCTGCTCCTTAGACCTGTCCCTGATAGGAGAGAGGGGTGGAGTCACAGTGCAGGCTGTGTAATCTGATCTCTCCTGATCTTCAGACCTGTCACTGATAGGAGAGAGGGGGAGGAGTCACAGTGCAGGCTGTGTAATCTGATCTCTCCTGATCTTCAGACCTGTCGGATAGGAGAGAGGGGGCGGAGTCACAGTGCAGGCTGTGTAATCTGATCTCTCTTGCTCCTCAGACCTCTCCCTGATAGGATAGAGGGGGAGGAGTCACAGTGCAGGCTGTGTAATCTGATCTCTCCTGCTCCTCATACCTGTCCCTGATAGGAGAGAGTCACGGAGTCACAGTGCAGGCTGTGTAATCTGATCTCTCCTGATCTTCAGACTTGTCGGATAGGAGAGAGGGGGCGGATTCACAGTGCAGGCTGTTTAATCTGATCTCTCCTGATCTTCAGACCTGTCCGATAGGAGAGAGGGGGTGGAGTCACAGTGCAGGCTGTGTAATCTGATCTCCCTTACTCCTCAGACCTGTCCCTGATAGGAGAGAGGGGTGGAGTCACAGTGCAGGCTGTGTAATCTGATCTCTTCTGATCCTCAGACCTGTCACTGATAGAAGAGAGGGGAGGAGTTACAGTGCAGGCTGTGTAATCTGATTTTTTCTGATCTTCAGATCTCTCCCTGATAGAAGAGTGGGGGAGGAGTCAAAGTGCAGGCTGTGTAATCTGATCTCTCCTGATTTTCAGAC
This sequence comes from Aquarana catesbeiana, assembly GCF_042186555.1. Lineage (NCBI taxonomy): Eukaryota > Metazoa > Chordata > Amphibia > Anura > Ranidae > Aquarana > Aquarana catesbeiana. The sequence continues at coordinate 216,559,050 of NC_133336.1, read as the reverse complement.
CTGTCCCTGATAGAAAAGTGGGGGAGGAGTCACAGTGCAGGCTGTGTAATCTGATCTCTCCTGCTCCTTAGTCCTGTTCCTGATAGGAGAGAGGGGTGGAGTCACAGTGCAGGCTGTGTAATCTGATCTCTCCTGCTCCTCAGACCTGTCACTGATAGGAGAGAGGGGGAGGAGTCACAGTGCAGGCTGTGTAATCTGATCTCTCCTGATCTTCAGACCTGTCGGATAGGAGAGAGGGGGCGGAGTCACAGTGCAGGCTGTGTAATTTGATCTCTCCTGCTCCTCAGACCTGTCACTGATAGGAGAGAGTCAAAGAGTCCCAGTGCAGGCTGTGTAATCTGATCTCTCCTGATCTTCAGACCTTTCCCTGATAGGAGAGAGGGGGAGGAGTCACAGTGCAGGCTGTGTAATCTGATCTCTCCTGCTACTCAGACCTGTCCCTGATAGGAGAGAGTCAAGGAGTCACAGTGCAGGCTGTGTAATCTGATCTCTCCTGATCTTCAGACCTTTCCCTGATAGGAGAGAGGGGGAGGAGTCACAGTGCAGGCTGTGTAATCTGATCTCTCCTGCTACTCAGACCTGTCCCTGATAGGAGAGAGTCAAAGAGTCCCAGTGCAGGCTGTGTAATCTGATCTCTCCTGATCTTCAGACCTTTCCCTGATAGGAGAGAGGGGGAGGAGTCACAGTGCAGGCTGTGTAATCTGATCTCTCCTGCTCCTCAGACCTGTCCCTGATAGGAGAGAGTCAAGGAGTCACAGTGCAGGCTGTGTAATCTGATCTCTCCTGATCTTCAGACCTGTCGGATAGGAAAGAGGGGGCGGATTCACAGTGCAGGCTGTGTAATCTGATCTCTCTTGCTCCTCAGACCTGTCCCTGATAGGAGAGAGTCAAGGAGTCACAGTGCAGGCTGTGTGATCTGATCTCTCCTGATCTTCAGACCTGTCGGATAGGAGAGAGGGGGCGGAGTCACAGTGCAGGCTGTGTAATCTGATCTCTCCTGATCTTCAGACCTGTCCCTTATAGGAGAGAGGGGGAGGAGTCACAGTGCAGGTTGTGTAATCTGATCTCTCTTGATCTTCAGAGCTCTCCCTGATATAAGAGTGGGTGAGGAGTCACAGTGCAGGCTGTGTAATCTGATCTCTTCTGATTTTCAGACCTCTCCCTGATAGGAGAGAGGGGGAGGAGTCACAGTGCAGGCTGTGCAATCTGATCTCTCCTGCTCCTCAGACCTGTCACTGATAGGAGAGAGGGGGAGGAGTCACAGTGCAGGCTGTGTGATCTGATCTCTCCTGATCTTCAGACCTGTCGGATAGGAGAGAGGGGGCGGAGTCACAGTGCAGGCTGTGTAATCTGATCTCTCTTGCTCCTCAGACCTGTCCCTGATAGGATAGAGGGGGAGGAGTCACAGTGCAGGCTGTGTAAACTGATCTCTCCTGCTCCTCAGACCTGTCACTGATAGGAGAGAGTCAAGGAGTCACAGTGCAGGCTGTGTAATCTGATCTCTCCTGATCTTCAGACCTTTCCCTGATAGGAGAGAGGGGGAGGAGTCACAGTGCAGGCTGTGTAATCTGATCTCTCCTGATCTTCAGACCTTTCCCTGATAGGAGAGAGGGGGTGGAGTCACAGTGCAGGCTGTGTAATCTGATCTCTCCTGATCTTCAGACCTCTCCCTGATAGGAGAGAGGGGGAGGAGTCACAGTGCAGGCTGTGCAATCTGATCTCTCCTGCTCCTCAGACCTGTCACTGATAGGAGAGAGGGGGAGGAGTCACAGTGCAGGCTGTGTGATCTGATCTCTCCTGATCTTCAGACCTGTCGGATAGGAGAGAGGGGGCGGAGTCACAGTGCAGGCTGTGTAATCTGATCTCTCTTGCTCCTCAGACCTGTCCCTGATAGGATAGAGGGGGAGGAGTCACAGTGCAGGCTGTGTAAACTGATCTCTCCTGCTCCTCAGACCTGTCACTGATAGGAGAGAGTCAAGGAGTCACAGTGCAGGCTGTGTAATCTGATCTCTCCTGATCTTCAGACCTTTCCCTGATAGGAGAGAGGGGGAGGAGTCACAGTGCAGGCTGTGTAATCTGATCTCTCCTGATCTTCAGACCTTTCCCTGATAGGAGAGAGGGGGTGGAGTCACAGTGCAGGCTGTGTAATCTGATCTCTCCTGCTCCTCAGACCTGTCCCTGATAGGAGAGAGTCAAGGAGGCACAGTGCAGGCTGTGTAATCTGATCTCTCTTGCACCTCAGACCTGTCCCTGATAGGAGAGAGGGGGAGGAGTCACAGTGCAGGCTGTTTAATCTGATCTCTCCTGATCCTCAGACCTGTCCCTTATAGGAGAGAGGGGGAGGAGTCACAGTGCAGGCTGTGTAATCTGATCTCTCCTGATCTTCAGACCTTTCCCTGATAGGAGAGAGGGGGAGGAGTCACAGTGCAGGCTGTGTAATCTGATCTCTCCTGCTCCTCAGACCTTTCCCTGATAGGAGAGAGGGCGAGGAGTCACAGTGCAGGCTGTGTAATCTGATCTCTCCTGCTCGTTAGACCTGTCCCTGATAGGAGAGAGGGGGAGGAGTCACAGTGCAGGCTGTGTAATCTGATCTCTCCTTCTCCTTAGACCTGTCACTGATAGGAGAGAGGGGAGGAGTCACAGTGCAGGTTGTGTAATCTGATCTCTCCTCATCTTCAGACCTCTCCCTGATAGAAGAGTGGGGGAGGAGTCACAGTGCAGGCTGTGTAATCTGATCTCTCCTGCTCCTCAGACCTGTCCCTGATAGGAGAGAGGGGGGGAGAATTCACAGTGCAGGCTGTGTAATCTGATCTCTCTGCTCTGTATTGGTGGGTGTATGGGAGGGTCTCAGGGGGAGGTAACGAACATAACTGAACATCTCAACCCACGCGAATAACAATTTTTATGTGTGTGGCGGGGGATGGCGCCTAGAGGAGCGATTGTGAGCGATTCCTCAGTGCGTTGCATTTTGGTAGGACGGACGGATGGCGAGGAGCTCGGCGTGACGCAGACAAGATATTACCTCCACCCTCCCCGCGCTGACTCAGCACCAGCCATGCCGGCAATGAGGTCAATGGCTTCATACCGGCTAATGGATGGGGCCCCGGGGGGCGGTTCAGCTAGGCGGGGTAATGGGCGACCGGGGACCCCGCTTCATGTTTAGCGCGGGCTCTTCTGCGTGTTTATGGACGCACCATAAGGAGAAGCGCTCCCCGGCCGCCCATAAAACCTCCCTACCACACTCTATCTTCTCTAACACGCCGCGCCGCCATTACCGTCCGCAACTCATCAAAAAGAATGGCAAGGATTCCGGATAAATCCAGAAATTTAACCTATCGCTTGCGCACTAGCTGAAATCTCACATCAGGCTGACAATCACTTCAATCCTCTGCAGGTCTTTGCCAGACAGTCTCGTGTTTCGGGCGCTGGGTGAGCGAAGCTCAGAATTCCGGCAGAAGTCAGCCGTCGCATCTCGCTGGTGTGCAGTGGTAACGTTCCTCGCCCTCACCCCCTCCCCCACCGCAGAGTTGAAAGCAAAAAAAAAAAAGAAACTGTAAATTGATAAAATCCCTAATAAACAACTTTTATTCTCCGGCAAAATGGATTCATCGATTTCAGTATGGCGGTGCGTGGGCGGGGGGCGCGCGGTGCCCGCGGGCGAGGCCGTGAGCGCAGCTGCACTTAAATGAATGGGAATTGATTGAAGTTCCCAATTCTCAAAAGATGGCAAATCAATGGCAGGGAAAAAAATGGCTTTTCTTCCCGCCGCCGCGAGATCCCTGCGTTCCGAAATTCTACCGAGCTCCCCCTCCCCCCGCAACTGAAATCAGCCCGGAACCTCCAATCGATTTATCACCACCTGGGGGTGGGGGCGCGGTGCCATTTTATCATCTAAAACCCCGCCCACCCGCCATATGTTACCCCCAATACAGGTTATCCTCCTTTCCTGCTTAGCCAATCAGATCCTCTCCATCCCAACTCTTCTCTATTAATAGATCCGATCCTCGCCGCATCTCTGATTGGCTCTCTGTTTTTGAGCCACAATTTTTTTTCGGGGGCTATCCAAAGTTTTACCATCCCCCATGGTCTCCGATCCTCGCTCCTCCTGACATGTCTGTTGGGGTCCCCCCCCCCCTTCCCCCGCAGCATATAATACGATCTGAGCCCGGGAACGTTCCATCGATACAAAATATTTCTTTATTCCGCACGTCTCGCCGATTCTCCCGCCATGAAATGCGATGAAGAGGTTTTCGGGGCTCAGATCTCGCTGGAGGTGACGACTTCCAAGGACCCCGTGCGGCCGGAGATGAAGGGCGAGGAGCGCGGTTTGATGGCAAAGTGGCATTTAGAAGTGATCTGGCTTTATCCCAAAATCCATCCAAGGCGAGTGTCAGCCCCTCCCCCTCCCCACCACGCCGAGCGCGGCCTTTCATATCCGATCAACAAAGTCAAACGTTTCGATTGAGCGCCCCTCGGGGGGGGGGGGAGAGAAGAGCGGCGAGGCTTTCAAGAGGGGCTTCTGGGATCAGAGGGGTGAGTGGGGGGCGGGGCATGGCGAGGACGTTTAGAGGACAAATCCCCAATGGGGCACCTATAGGGGGGGAGGGGAGGAGGACACCATTAAAATAAATAATAAAAAAAAAATCAATGATACAAAGTATTTTTTTTTTTCTTTTCTGTTGTTTTCCGTCTTCTTAAAGGGGAAGGAGCGAATTTTGATTTTTTTTTATAGGCGCTCATTCGCTCCCCATAGACCCCGCCCATTTCCTGTGAGGTCATCACGTTCATATGCCTCCGACTCCGTGGGGGTGTGTACTATAAGAGAGGAATGGAGTTCTATGGGGAGGGGGCGTCGCCACTGGTCACATGACGCCGTTATATCCGAACAGGGCGGAGCCAGTCGCGGGGGTTCCTCTCCGGGGACCAATCAGGGGACTGCAACCCGATTTCCCCGCCCTAGAACCGAGTGACCCCACCGCCATGTGTAGTCTCACTTCTCCTGCTGCATATCTCTAATGTAACAATAAAAAAAATATGAAAAAATAATGAAAAATAAAAGGAAATCTAAATATGTTCAGCTCTGCCCCAGTCAATGTAGTCTCACCCCTCCTGCTGCAAATCTCTGATGTGATGCTAGAAAAAGGAAATATTAAAAAAGATCAATGTACATATATTAATCTGTGTAGTCTCACCCCTCCTGCTGCAAATCTCTAATGTAAAGATAAAAAAAAAGAATAAAAATAATGAAAATAAATAATAAAGAAAAAGGATATCAAAATATATTCAGCTCTGTCCCAGTCAATGTGGTCTCACCTCTCCCGCTGCAATCTGAATTGATATGATAAGAAAAGGAAATATTAAGGTGACTTATATACAGATCCTCCGCCAGGTAATATGTGTAGGTTGATCCCTCCGTTTGTCCTGGTGTCACCAAGACAGGAAGTGACGGAAATCCAGTTGCAGTTGTCACCGGAACAGGAAGTGAGAGGGAATCTTCAATTGGGGACACTTGTTCTGGGGACACCTAAGAGGGGATTTCATGTCACTTCCTGTTGTGTCTCCGGGAATAGAAGTGAAGAGGAATCTCAGACAGCACAAAGGTGACCTCTGACCCTTCACCGCCATATTGTGACCCCTCCCCCTCCACATGAGAATGGCACTTTTATATAAAATCTTTTATTCATATTTCTCATTCTGCACCTGGTGATGACATCACTGGGCCTCTGCGTTTCTCTATGCAGTGCAGGCAGATCATGGCTGGTGGGAGGGGCCACCAGGGGGCGGTACGTTGCTTCCTGGAAACCTCAGTACTCCTCCCCAGAGCCTCCTGCATCCTGAAGCAAGCAGTGGGAGGAGTTATGCAAATATCAAAATGTCTTGATGAGTGGGCGTCAGCCTGGAGGAGTGGGTGTTCCTAGGCAGGCTGTATTTGCATGAGGACCGCCCACATGTGATCCTGAGCCTCCATGATTGGTAGAACTGAAATCCAGTTAATGAAAGGGGCGGGGCCAGGGACAGTTAGTCTGTGCCACTGAGTCTGGGGCAAGTGCCCCTTCTGCCCCCCCATTGTCCCAGCTCTGATGAAAGGGGCGGGGCCATGGACAATTAGTCTGGGGCATGTGTCCCTTCCGTCCCCCCATTGTCCCAGCTCTGATGAAAGGGGCGGGGCCAGGGACAGTTAGGTTGGGGAGGAAAGCGCTAGGTGATGCCGGATGTCCTCCAGCCAGGAAATGAGGGCGGGGCTCTATCTGACTTGCTGCAGCTTCTAATGCACATTGTGAGAAGCTCACAGTGTGCGGTGACATCAGGAGGAAGCCAGGAGAGGAGCCGGTACACCCAGAAGATGGAGATCGGACATAAAAGCGGAGGCCCAGCGGGTGTGGAGTGGGGTGAGAGCGGAGTGCCGGAATCGGGAGATGTGGAGGGCGATTATCAATCCTTCCACCCCTCCCCCGCCAGGAGAGCGATGAATCCAGCCGCTTCCATCCCCTCCTCCGACACCAGAAGGGAGCCGCCAACCCGACTTCAATTAACCGCGAGCCGCCGACCGACGCCACACCGTGAAATTAAACTTCTGATCTAATGCTGATGGAAAAATTCTCCCCGCCGACAACCTGACAACTCCGACACCCCGCCCCCCATTTCCAGAACAGACGTCCCATTATGAGGGGTTCCCACCATCCCTGTGCTGAGTTCCCGGGTCTGTACACCCGCTGTGCCCATTATGAGGGGTTCTCACCATCCCTGTGCTGAGTTTCCGGGTCTGTACACCCGATGTGCCCATTATGAGGGGTTCTCACCATCCCTGTGCTGAGTTTCCGGGTCTGTACACCCGCTGTGCCCATTATGAGGGATTCTCACCATCCCTGTGCTGAGTTCCCAGGTCTCTATGCCTACTGTGCCCATTATGAGGGGTTCCCACCATCCCTGTGCTGAGTTCCCGGGTCTGTACACCCGCTGTGCCCATTATGAGGGGTTCCCACCATCCCTGTGCTGAGTTCCCGGGTCTGTACACCCGCTGTACCCATTATAGGGGTTCTCACCATCCCTGTGCTGAGTTCCCGGGTCTGTACACCCGCTGTGCCCATTATGAGGGGTTCCCACCATCCCTGTGCTGAGTTCCCGGGTCTGTACACCCGCTGTGCCCATTATGAGGGGTTCCCACCATCCCTGTGCTGAGTTCCCGGGTCTGTACACCCGCTGTGCCCATTATGAGGGGTTCCCACCATCCCTGTACTGAGTTCCGGGGTCTGTACACCCGCTGTGCCCATTATGAGGGGTTCTCACCATCCCTGTGCTGAGTTCCCGGGTCTGTACACCCGCTGTGCCCATTATGAGGGGTTCCCACCATCCCTGTGCTGAGTTCCCGGGTCTGTACACCCGCTGTGCCCATTATGAGGGGTTCCCACCATCCCTGTACTGAGTTCCGGGGTCTGTACACCCGCTGTGCCCATTATGAGGGGTTCCCACTATCCCTGTGCTGAGTTCCCGGGTCTGTACACCCGCTGTGCCCATTATGAGGGGTTCTCACCATCCCTGTGCTGAGTTCTCGGGTCTGTACACCCGCTGTGCCCATTATGAGGGGTTCCCACCATCCCTGTGCTGAGTTCCCGGGTCTGTATACCCGCTGTGCCCATTATGAGGGGTTCTCACCATCCCTGTGCTGAGTTCCCGGGTCTGTACACCCGCTGTGCCCATTATGAGAGGTTCTCACCATCCCTGTGCTGAGTTCCTGGGTCTGTACACCTGCTGTGCCCATTATGAGGGGTTCCCACCATCCCTGTGCTGAGTTCCCGGGTCTGTACACCCGCTGTGCCCATTATGAGGGGTTCCCACCATCCCTGTGCTGAGTTCCCGGGTCTGTACACCCGCTGTGTCCATTATGAGGGGTTCCCACCATCCCTGTGCTGAGTTCTGGGGTCTGTACACCCGCTGTGCCCATTATGAGGGGTTCACACCATCCCTGTGCTGAGTTCCGGGGTCTGTACACCCGCTGTGCCCATTATGAGGGGTTCCCACCATCCCTGTGCTGAGTTCTCAGGTCTGTACACCCGCTGTGCCCATTATGAGGGGTTCTCACCATCCCTGTGCTGAGTTCCCGGGTCTGTACACCCGCTGTGCCCATTATGAGAGGTTCTCACCATCCCTGTGCTGAGTTCCCGGGTCTGTACACCCGCTGTGCCCATTATGAGGGGTTCCCACCATCCCTGTGCTGAGTTCCCGGGTCTGTACACCCGCTGTACCCATTATGAGGGGTTCTCACCATCCCTGTGCTGAGTTCCCGGGTCTGTACACCCGCTGTGCCCATTATGAGGGGTTCCCACCATCCCTGTGCTGAGTTCCCGGGTCTGTACACCCGCTGTGCCCATTATGAGGGGTTCTCACCATCCCTGTGCTGAGTTCCCGGGTCTGTACACCCGCTGTGCCCATTATGAGGGGTTCCCACCATCCCTGTGCTGAGTTCCCGGGTCTGTACACCCGCTGTGCCCATTATGAGGGGTTCCCACCATCCCTGTGCTGAGTTCCCGGGTCTGTATACCCGTTGTGCCCATTATGAGGGGTTCTCACCATCCCTGTGCTGAGTTCCCAGGTCTGTACACCCGCTGTGCCCATTATGAGGGGTTCTCATCATCCCTGTGCTGAGTTCCTGGGTCTGTACACCCGCTGTGCCCATTATGAGGGGTTCCCACCATCCCTGTGCTGAGTTCCCGGGTCTGTACACCCGCTGTGCCCATTATGAGGGGTTCTCACCATCCCTGTGCTGAGTTCCCGGGTCTGTACACCCGCTGTGCCCATTATGAGGGGTTCCCACCATCCCTGTGCTGAGTTCCCGGGTCTGTACACCCGCTGTGCCCATTATGAGGGGTTCTCACCATCCCTGTGCTGAGTTCCCGGGTCTGTACACCCGCTGTGCCCATTATGAGGGGTTCTCACCATCCCTGTACTGAGTTCCGGGGTCTGTATACCCGCTGTGCCCATTATGAGGGGTTCTCACCATCCCTGTGCTGAGTTCCTGGGTCTGTACACCCGCTGTGCCCATTATGAGGGGTTCCCACCATCCCTGTGCTGAGTTCTGGGGTCTGTACACCCGCTGTGCCCATTATGAGGGGTTCTCACCATCCCTGTACTGAGTTCCGGGGTCTGTACACCCGCTGTGCCCATTATGAGGGGTTCCCACCATCCCTGTGCTGAGTTCTGGGGTCTGTACACCCGCTGTGCCCATTATGAGGGGTTCTCACCATCCCTGTACTGAGTTCCGGGGTCTGTACACCCGCTGTGCCCATTATGAGGGGTTCCCACCATCCCTGTGCTGAGTTCTGGGGTCTGTACACCCGCTGTGCCCATTATGAGGGGTTCTCACCATCCCTGTACTGAGTTCCCGGGTCTGTACACCCGCTGTGCCCATTATGAGGGGTTCTCACCATCCCTGTGCTGAGTTCTGGGGTCTGTACACCCGCTGTGCCCATTATGAGGGGTTCTCACCATCCCTGTGCTGAGTTCCCGGGTCTGTACACCCGCTGTGCCCATTATGAGGGGTTCCCACCATCCCTGTGCTGAGTTCCCGGGTCTGTACACCCGCTGTGCCCATTATGAGGGGTTCCCACCATCCCTGTGCTGAGTTCCCGGGTCTGTACACCCGCTGTGCCCATTATGAGGGGTTCCCACCATCCCTGTGCTGAGTTCTCAGGTCTGTACACCCGCTGTGCCCATTATGAGGGGTTCCCACCATCCCTGTGCTGAGTTCCCGGGTCTGTACACCCGCTGTGCCCATTATGAGGGGTTCCCACCATCCCTGTGCTGAGTTCCCGGGTCTGTACACCCGCTGTGCCCATTATGAGGGGTTCCCACCATCCCTGTGCTGAGTTCCCGGGTCTGTATACCCGCTGTGCCCATTATGAGGGGTTCTCACCATCCCTGTGCCGAGTTCCCGGGTCTGTACACCCGCTGTGCCCATTATGAGGGGTTCTCACCATCCCTGTGCTGAGTTCTCTGGTCTGTACACCCGCTGTGCCCATTATGAGGGGTTCCCACCATCCCTGTGCTGAGTTCCCGGGTCTGTACACCCGCTGTGCCCATTATGAGGGGTTCTCACCATCCCTGTGCCGAGTTCCCGGGTCTGTACACCCGCTGTGCCCATTATGAGAGGTTCTCACCATCCCTGTGCTGAGTTCCCGGGTCTGTACACCCGCTGTGCCCATTATGAGGGGTTCCCACCATCCCTGTGCTGAGTTCCCGGGTCTGTATACCCGCTGTGCCCATTATGAGGGGTTCTCACCATCCCTGTGCCGAGTTCCCGGGTCTGTACACCCGCTGTGCCCATTATGAGGGGTTCTCACCATCCCTGTGCTGAGTTCCCGGGTCTGTACACCCGCTGTGCCCATTATGAGGGGTTCTCACCATCCCTGTACTGAGTTCCCGGGTCTGTACACCCGCTGTGCCCATTATGAGAGGTTCTCACCATCCCTGTGCTGAGTTCCCAGGTCTGTACACCCGCTGTGCCCATTATGAGGGGTTCCCACCATCCCTGTGCTGAGTTCCCGGGTCTGTACACCCGCTGTGCCCATTATGAGAGGTTCCCACCATCCCTGTGCTGAGTTCCCGGGTCTGTACACCCGCTGTGCCCATTATGAGGGGTTCTCACCATCCCTGTGCTGAGTTCCCGGGTCTGTACACCCGCTGTGCCCATTATGAGGGGTTCCCACCATCCCTGTGCTGAGTTCCCGGGTCTGTACACCCGCTGTGCCCATTATGAGGGGTTCCCACCATCCCTGTGCTGAGTTCCCGGGTCTGTACACCCGCTGTGCCCATTATGAGGGGGTTCTCACCATCCCTGTGCTGAGTTCTCAGGTCTGTACACCCGCTGTGCCCATTATGAGGGATTCTCACCATCCCTGTGCTGAGTTCTCAGGTCTGTACTCCCGCTGTGCCCATTATGAGGGATTCTCACCATCCCTGTGCTGAGTTCCCGGGTCTGTACACCCGCTGTGCCCATTATGAGGGGTTCCCACCATCCCTGTGCTGAGTTCCCAGGTCTGTACACCCGCTGTGCCCATTATGAGGGGTTCCCACCATCCCTGTGCTGAGTTCCTGGGTCTGTACACCCGCTGTGCCCATTATGAGGGGTTCTCATCATCCCTGTGCTGAGTTCCTGGGTCTGTACACCCGCTGTGCCCATTATGAGGGGTTCCCACCATCCCTGTGCTGAGTTCCCGGGTCTGTACACCCGCTGTGCCCATTATGAGGGGTTCCCACCATCCCTGTGCTGAGTTCCCGGGTCTGTACACCCGCTGTGCCCATTATGAGGGGTTCTCACCATCCCTGTGCTGAGTTCCCGGGTCTGTACACCCGCTGTGCCCATTATGAGGGGTTCCCACCATCCCTGTGCTGAGTTCCCGGGTCTGTACACCCGCTGTGCCCATTATGAGGGGTTCTCACCATCCCTGTGCTGAGTTCCCGGGTCTGTACACCCGCTGTGCCCATTATGAGGGGTTCTCACCATCCCTGTACTGAGTTCCGGGGTCTGTATACCCGCTGTGCCCATTATGAGGGGTTCTCACCATCCCTGTGCTGAGTTCCTGGGTCTGTACACCCGCTGTGCCCATTATGAGGGGTTCCCACCATCCCTGTGCTGAGTTCTGGGGTCTGTACACCCGCTGTGCCCATTATGAGGGGTTCTCACCATCCCTGTACTGAGTTCCGGGGTCTGTACACCCGCTGTGCCCATTATGAGGGGTTCCCACCATCCCTGTGCTGAGTTCTGGGGTCTGTACACCCGCTGTGCCCATTATGAGGGGTTCTCACCATCCCTGTACTGAGTTCCGGGGTCTGTACACCCGCTGTGCCCATTATGAGGGGTTCCCACCATCCCTGTGCTGAGTTCTGGGGTCTGTACACCCGCTGTGCCCATTATGAGGGGTTCTCACCATCCCTGTACTGAGTTCCCGGGTCTGTACACCCGCTGTGCCCATTATGAGGGGTTCTCACCATCCCTGTGCTGAGTTCCCGGGTCTGTACACCCGCTGTGCCCATTATGAGGGGTTCTCACCATCCCTGTGCTGAGTTCTGGGGTCTGTACACCCGCTGTGCCCATTATGAGGGGTTCTCACCATCCCTGTGCTGAGTTCCCGGGTCTGTACACCCGCTGTGCCCATTATGAGGGGTTCCCACCATCCCTGTGCTGAGTTCCCGGGTCTGTACACCCGCTGTGCCCATTATGAGGGGTTCCCACCATCCCTGTGCTGAGTTCTCAGGTCTGTACACCCGCTGTGCCCATTATGAGGGGTTCCCACCATCCCTGTGCTGAGTTCCCGGGTCTGTACACCCGCTGTGCCCATTATGAGGGGTTCCCACCATCCCTGTGCTGAGTTCCCGGGTCTGTACACCCGCTGTGCCCATTATGAGGGGTTCCCACCATCCCTGTGCTGAGTTCCCGGGTCTGTATACCCGCTGTGCCCATTATGAGGGGTTCTCACCATCCCTGTGCCGAGTTCCCGGGTCTGTACACCCGCTGTGCCCATTATGAGGGGTTCTCACCATCCCTGTGCCGAGTTCCCGGGTCTGTACACCCGCTGTGCCCATTATGAGGGGTTCCCACCATCCCTGTGCTGAGTTCCCGGGTCTGTATACCCGCTGTGCCCATTATGAGGGGTTCTCACCATCCCTGTGCCGAGTTCCCGGGTCTGTACACCCGCTGTGCCCATTATGAGGGGTTCTCACCATCCCTGTGCTGAGTTCCCGGGTCTGTACACCCGCTGTGCCCATTATGAGGGGGTTCTCACCATCCCTGTGCTGAGTTCTCAGGTCTGTACACCCGCTGTGCCCATTATGAGGGATTCTCACCATCCCTGTGCTGAGTTCTCAGGTCTGTACTCCCGCTGTGCCCATTATGAGGGATTCTCACCATCCCTGTGCTGAGTTCCCGGGTCTGTACACCCGCTGTGCCCATTATGAGGGGTTCCCACCATCCCTGTGCTGAGTTCCCAGGTCTGTACACCCGCTGTGCCCATTATGAGGGGTTCCCACCATCCCTGTGCTGAGTTCCTGGGTCTGTACACCCGCTGTGCCCATTATGAGGGGTTCCCACCATCCCTGTGCTGAGTTCCCGGGTCTGTATACCCGTTGTGCCCATTATGAGGGGTTCTCACCATCCCTGTGCTGAGTTCCCAGGTCTGTACACCCGCTGTGCCCATTATGAGGGGGTTCCCACCATCCCTGTGCTGAGTTCCCGGGTCTGTACACCCGCTGTGCCCATTATGAGGGGTTCTCATCATCCCTGTGCTGAGTTCCTGGGTCTGTACACCCGCTGTGCCCATTATGAGGGGTTCCCACCATCCCTGTGCTGAGTTCCCGGGTCTGTACACCCGCTGTGCCCATTATGAGGGGTTCCCACCATCCCTGTGCTGAGTTCCCGGGTCTGTACACCCGCTGTGCCCATTATGAGGGGTTCTCACCATCCCTGTGCTGAGTTCCCGGGTCTGTACACCCGCTGTGCCCATTATGAGGGGTTCCCACCATCCCTGTGCTGAGTTCCCGGGTCTGTACACCCGCTGTGCCCATTATGAGGGGTTCTCACCATCCCTGTGCTGAGTTCCCGGGTCTGTACACCCGCTGTGCCCATTATGAGGGGTTCTCACCATCCCTGTACTGAGTTCCGGGGTCTGTATACCCGCTGTGCCCATTATGAGGGGTTCTCACCATCCCTGTGCTGAGTTCCTGGGTCTGTACACCCGCTGTGCCCATTATGAGGGGTTCCCACCATCCCTGTGCTGAGTTCTGGGGTCTGTACACCCGCTGTGCCCATTATGAGGGGTTCTCACCATCCCTGTACTGAGTTCCGGGGTCTGTACACCCGCTGTGCCCATTATGAGGGGTTCCCACCATCCCTGTGCTGAGTTCTGGGGTCTGTACACCCGCTGTGCCCATTATGAGGGGTTCTCACCATCCCTGTGCTGAGTTCCCGGGTCTGTACACCCGCTGTGCCCATTATGAGGGGTTCCCACCATCCCTGTGCTGAGTTCTGGGGTCTGTACACCCGCTGTGCCCATTATGAGGGGTTCTCACCATCCCTGTACTGAGTTCCCGGGTCTGTACACCCGCTGTGCCCATTATGAGGGGTTCTCACCATCCCTGTGCTGAGTTCCCGGGTCTGTACACCCGCTGTGCCCATTATGAGGGGTTCTCACCATCCCTGTGCTGAGTTCTGGGGTCTGTACACCCGCTGTGCCCATTATGAGGGGTTCTCACCATCCCTGTGCTGAGTTCCCGGGTCTGTACACCCGCTGTGCCCATTATGAGGGGTTCCCACCATCCCTGTGCTGAGTTCCCGGGTCTGTACACCCGCTGTGCCCATTATGAGGGGTTCCCACCATCCCTGTGCTGAGTTCTCAGGTCTGTACACCCGCTGTGCCCATTATGAGGGGTTCCCACCATCCCTGTGCTGAGTTCCCGGGTCTGTACACCCGCTGTGCCCATTATGAGGGGTTCCCACCATCCCTGTGCTGAGTTCCCGGGTCTGTACACCCGCTGTGCCCATTATGAGGGGTTCCCACCATCCCTGTGCTGAGTTCCCGGGTCTGTATACCCGCTGTGCCCATTATGAGGGGTTCTCACCATCCCTGTGCCGAGTTCCCGGGTCTGTACACCCGCTGTGCCCATTATGAGGGGTTCTCACCATCCCTGTGCCGAGTTCCCGGGTCTGTACACCCGCTGTGCCCATTATGAGGGGTTCCCACCATCCCTGTGCTGAGTTCCCGGGTCTGTATACCCGCTGTGCCCATTATGAGGGGTTCTCACCATCCCTGTGCCGAGTTCCCGGGTCTGTACACCCGCTGTGCCCATTATGAGGGGTTCTCACCATCCCTGTGCTGAGTTCCCGGGTCTGTACACCCGCTGTGCCCATTATGAGGGGTTCTCACCATCCCTGTACTGAGTTCCCGGGTCTGTACACCCGCTGTGCCCATTATGAGAGGTTCTCACCATCCCTGTGCTGAGTTCTCAGGTCTGTACACCCGCTGTGCCCATTATGAGGGGTTCCCACCATCCCTGTGCTGAGTTCTCAGGTCTGTACACCCGCTGTGCCCATTATGAGGGGTTCCCACCATCCCTGTGCTGAGTTCCCGGGTCTGTACACCCGCTGTGCCCATTATGAGGGGTTCTCACCATCCCTGTGCTGAGTTCCCGGGTCTGTACACCCGCTGTGCCCATTATGAGGGGTTCCCACCATCCCTGTGCTGAGTTCCCGGGTCTGTACACCCGCTGTGCCCATTATGAGGGGTTCCCACCATCCCTGTGCTGAGTTCCCGGGTCTGTACACCCGCTGTGCCCATTATGAGGGGGTTCTCACCATCCCTGTGCTGAGTTCCTGGGTCTGTACACCCGCTGTGCCCATTATGAGGGGGTTCTCACCATCCCTGTGCTGAGTTCTCAGGTCTGTACACCCGCTGTGCCCATTATGAGGGGTTCTCACCATCCCTGTGCTGAGTTCCCGGGTCTGTACACCCGCTGTGCCCATTATGAGGGGTTCCCACCATCCCTGTGCTGAGTTCCCAGGTCTGTACACCCGCTGTGCCCATTATGAGGGGTTCCCACCATCCCTGTGCTGAGTTCTCAGGTCTGTACACCCGCTGTGCCCATTATGAGGGGTTCTCACCATCCCTGTGCTGAGTTCCCGGGTCTGTACACCCGCTGTGCCCATTATGAGGGGGTTCTCACCATCCCTGTGCTGAGTTCCTGGGTCTGTACACCCGCTGTGCCCATTATGAGGGGGTTCTCACCATCCCTGTGCTGAGTTCTCAGGTCTGTACACCCGCTGTGCCCATTATGAGGGGTTCTCACCATCCCTGTGCTGAGTTCCTGGGTCTGTACACCCGCTGTGCCCATTATGAGGGGGTTCTCACCATCCCTGTGCTGAGTTCCCAGGTCTGTACACCCGCTGTGCCCATTATGAGGGGTTCCCACCATCCCTGTGCTGAGTTCCCGGGTCTGTAACCCACTGTGCCCATTATGAGGGGTTCCCACCATCCCTGTGCTGAGTTCCCGGGTCTGTACACCCGCTGTGCCCATTATGAGGGGTTCCCTCCATTCCTGTGCTGAGTTCCGGGTCTGTACACCCGCTGTGCCCATTATGAGGGGTTCTCACCATCCCTGTGCTGAGTTCCCGGGTCTGTACACCCGCTGTGCCCATTATGAGGGGTTCTCACCATCCCTGTGCTGAGTTCCCGGGTCTGTACACCCGCTGTGCCCATTATGAGAGGTTCCCACCATCCCTGTGCTGAGTTCCCGGGTCTGTACACCCGCTGTGCCCATTATGAGGGGTTCTCACCATCCCTGTGCTGAGTTCCCGGGTCTGTACACCCGCTGTGCCCATTATGAGGGGTTCCCACCATCCCTGTGCTGAGTTCCCGGGTCTGTACACCCGCTGTGCCCATTATGAGGGGTTCCCACCATCCCTGTGCTGAGTTCCCGGGTTCTCACCATCCCTGTGCTGAGTTCCCGGGTCTGTACACCCGCTGTGCCCATTATGAGGGGTTCCCACCATCCCTGTGCTGAGTTCCCGGGTCTGTACACCCGCTGTGCCCATTATGAGGGGGTTCTCACCATCCCTGTGCTGAGTTCTCAGGTCTGTACACCCGCTGTGCCCATTATGAGGGATTCTCACCATCCCTGTGCTGAGTTCCCGGGTCTGTACACCCGCTGTACCCATTATGAGGGGTTTCCATCATCCCTGTGCTGAGTTCCCGGGTCTGTACACCCGCTGTGCCCATTATGAGGGGTTCCCACCATCCCTGTGCTGAGTTCCCGGGTCTGTAACCCACTGTGCCCATTATGAGGGGTTCTCACCATCCCTGTGCTGAGTTCCCGGGTCTGTACGCCCGCTGTGCCCATTATGAGGGGTTTCCATCATCCCTGTGGGCTGGGTTATTGGTGAAACGCGTAAAGCATCACCGCCCACCTGCTCTCTGATTTTCAATCACAGGATGAGGTCAGCACACTGAAAGATGTTGGGCTCCTCCCACTCTACATAATGTTATTCTGATATTGATTACTGATCATCACGAATTATCGGCATCATATTGATGATCTCATTAGCGGGCGGCATTGGCGCAGTTCGCGTCTCCCCGGTGGCGCCATCATCGCTGGAAAGATTTGTCGGAACAGGTTTGTGGTAACATTCGATCGCCACCATGCAGAATCCATTGGCGAGTTGGCGATGTCGCAGTGACGGGTCCTCGCTGTTCCCAGACGTCTGACGTCACTCCAGTTCCAGAAAAATGGCGGCCGGCCCTCCCAGAATTCCGCCACTACCGTATGAACAATCCTCCCCTCCCCCCAATGCTGGAGGTTAAAAGGGTCGCCGATTGACATATTAATTAACGCTCTGCCTTCCCGTCCGCCTACATTACCGCGCTAAAAATACACATTGACCAGCGGTCGCTCACGGCTTCGATTTACCCCTTCCCCGTGGGGGTGCAGATCGGGAATTCGCTGTAAGAACGCATTGATCGCCCCTTTTTGTTCTATCAGATTTGTTGTAGCGTTATTGAAGGTTTATTGTAGCGGTTGATATAAATAATCTCCGCCGCGTCCGTTTACAGTCCAGGAATCATTCGCCGGCCGCCATTATCCGCGCTCCAGCGGGCAGGAAATACCGCTCCTTAAAGAGGAAGTCCGCCGCGTTTCCTTCCCTTGGCTGCTCAATAGGAGGAAGGCGGGGAAATGGTCATGTGACTTTTATAGCATGGCCGAGAACCACGCCGCGCTTTTTTACTGCGCGTTTCCCCGCACGGATCCAAGACACAGGGGGCGGGGCTTATCTGTTATAAGTGCAACAGTGTAACAAACCTCTGTTTAAAGGGGAAGCGCACTCTTTTTATTTTTTACATATATAATCAGCACGCGTTGGCGTTCATTTACAGGGGCGGAGCCTTCCTTGCCTTGTTACTACACAGACGCTGTTTAGTGTTTTTTTTTCTAATCTTTATTAAAAAGTCACAAAATGACAAAAATTAATCTCCATGCGCAGCAGAAACAGCGCAACACATTGTAATACGTAGGAGAATGCGCCGCGTAGCGCGTCAATGTGCGTGCGTTCTCTGTACGTTGGGGGTGTGACCGAACCCTTAACATTTCATAAACATTCTCTGCCTACAATTGAATATTCATGCGCAGGCTCCGCCTAATGTATGCGTAGCCCGGCCCACGTGTCTCAGTGCAAGTCTACCGGACTGGACTGGTCTGATTGAGGACAATGGGCTCTCCTCCACCTTTGAGGACCTGTCCAATGGTCAGTGTGGCTCCTCCCACCACTGTGGTCTGTGTGGCTCCTCCCAGCACTGTGGCTCCTCCCACCACACTGTGGTCAGTGTGCCTCTTCCCACCACTGTGGTCAGCGAGGCTCCTCCCACCATTGTGGTCAGTGTGGCTCTTCCCACCACCATGGTCAGTGTGGCTCCTCCCACCACTGTGGTCAGTGTGCCTCTTCCCACCACTGTGGTCAGCGAGGCTCCTCCCACCACAGTGGCTCCTCCCACCACTGTGGTCAATGTGCCTCTTCCCACCACTGTGGCTCCTCCCACCACTGTGGTCAGTGTGCCTTCTCCCACCACTGTGGTCAGTGAGGCTCCTCCCACCACTGCGGCTCCTCCCACCATTGTGGTCAGTGTGGCTCTTCCCACCACCATGGTCAGTGTGGCTCCTCCCACCACTGTGGTCAGTGTGCCTCTTCCCACCACTGTGGTCAGCGAGGCTCCTCCCACCACTATGGTGAGCATGGCTCCTCCCACCACTGTGGTCAGTATGGCTCCTCCCACCACTGTGGCTCCTCCCACCACTGTGGTCAGTGTGCCTCTTTCCACCACTGTGGTCAGTGTGCCTCTTCCCACCACTATGGTCAGCGTGGCTCCTCCCACCACTATGGTCAGCGTGGCTCCTCCCACCACTATGGTCAGCGTGGCTCCTCCCACAACTGTGGTCAGTTTCTCTCTTGGGGTAGCCGTGTGGGCTATAAATGGGAGAGGGGGGTGGAGAGCAGAGGGGAGTGGCCTTCTCCTAATAGAGTCAGGAGGCGGGGCAGTGACTACAAACAGAAAATAATTTCATCCTCAGAAAACCGGAGTCTCTTCTTTTTTTTTTTTTTCAGTGTGAAGCAGCCAGAGGGGGCGCTGACAGGAGGAAGGAGCAGCTGCAGCCATTATAAGTGCAGGAAATATTTATTTTTGGGGTGTGGTTCCCCTTTTCGGCGTTCCCGCCCCCCCTGCGCTGACACCTCCGATAAGAGCGATCGTATAGCGGGTGGGACGCGGCGGTTCCTGGTTCTGGCGAGCGCCGTTAACATCGCTCTTTGTAATTGTCGCCCCGCGCTGGAAATGAGTCGGAGCCGCTGACTATTACGGCGAAAGCGTGGAGGAAGAGATTTCGGAGCGCGGCGCGGGGACATAAAGGGCGATTTCGCCCTTTACTGGCGGACATCAATTTTCATATTTAAGAGCTCGGCAGTAAAAAAATGGTGGAAATGATTTTCATTGGGATTTTTTATTCCGTGTTGTTGGCGGGTTTTTTACGGCGGGGGATTGTGCGGCATGTCGGTGCAGAGGGAGGTCAATGCGGAACGCCGTTCCCATCCCTTTCGTCTGCCGGGCGATAACTCGCCGCCGCCATATCAAATTCTCCGACGAGGGGGCGACCGGTTCATACGAAGGGCGGCGCTCTGCGCCAAGAGGCAGTCGCAAAGGCCGATAAAATCCCGGCATGGAAATCGCCCGCAATGGCGGAAATCAGAGACGCGGCTTCATGAGGAAACACCAAACTGGAAATAATGTTACAAAATATCCGGAAATTCATTCTTTTTCGGGGAAAAGTGTCGCCCTGCGTCACCGGGAAAGGGGGCGGATCTTCGGTACACTTTGGGGTGTATTTATTTATAATTCAGTATTTATCCGTCTGAAAACTGCATGGAAATGTTTTTTCTGGGGTAAAGTCGAACGTTCTCTACCTATACTCTCTGCGGGTCGAATGTGTGAATGGGGGGAATCACAATATGGCCACTAGATGGCGATATCATAGGAAAGAAGTATATGCATCAGCACCATCTAATGTGAGTGGGGAAAATACCGCATTATGGCCACTAGGTGGCGCTGAGTAACATAGGAAATAAGTATCATTGCCATCTAGTGGCCATTATATGGTATTTGTCTCTATTCACACTAGATGGCGCTGATGAGCATACTTATTTCCAATCATAACGCCATCTCATGGCCATAATGCGGTATTTTCCTGATTCACATTAGATGGCCCTGTGGAGCATGCTTATTTCCTATGATAGCGCCATCTAGAGGCCATAATGTGCTATTTGCTCAACAGCGCCATCTAGTGTGAATAGAGAAAATACCACATATAATGGCCACTAGATGGCAATGATGAGCATATTTATTTCCTATGTTACTCAGCACCATCTAGTGGCCATAATGCGGTATTGCCCCCCAATTAATACTAGATAGCGCTGATGAACCTACATATCTCCTACGATTGTCAGAATATTATGGCCACTAGGTGGTGCGGAGGAAAGTTGAATATAAGTATGCTCAACGGCTCAATCCAGTGTGAATCAGGAAAATACCGCAATATGGCCTCTAGAACAGTCCTGATATATCATAGGAAACATGTATGCTCATCAGCGCCATCTAGTGCCCATAATGCGGTATTTTCCTCATTAACACTAGATGGCGCTAATGAGCATACTTATTTCCTATGACAGTCAGTGCCGTCTAGTGGCCATTAGAAATATGCTCATCAGCACCATCTAGTGTGAGTGGGGAAAATACCACATTATGGCCACTAGATGGTGCTGAGTAACATAGGAAATAAATATGCTCATCGGCACCATCTAGTGGCCATTATATGGTGTTTTCTCTCTTCACACTAGATTGCCCTGTTGAGCAAATACCACATTATAGCCTCTAGATGGCGCTATCATAGGAAATAAGTATGCTCCACAGGGCCGTCTAATGTGAATGAGGAAAATACCGCATTATGGCCACTAGATGGCACTGACTATCATAGGAAAGAAGTGTGCTCATCAGCGCCATCTAGTGGCCATAATGCGGTATTTTCCTCATTCACATTAGTTGGCGCTAATGAGCATACGTCTTTCCTAGGCTCATCGGTGCCATCTGGTGGCCATTATAAGTATGCTCATCAGAAAAGAGAGAAATGGACTATTTGCGGGTGAAAGGGACGCAGAGGGGGCGTATTTATAACGTTTTACATCGCTAATCGCCCATCGAAACTACCGGGTATTTTTTTTTTTTAACAGCGAACGGGTATGCTCGAATGTTCTCAGGCTGTGTGAATGGGAAATCTACCACATTATGGCCACTAGACGGCGCTAATGAGCCTAGGAAAGAAGTATGCTCATCAGCGCCATCTAGTGTGAATGAGGAAAATACCGCATTATGGGTACTAGATGGCGCAGAATAACATAGGAAATAAGTATCATTGCCATCTAGTGGCCATTATATGGTATTTGTCTCTATTCACACTAGATGGCGATGATGAGCATACTTATTTCCTATGATAGCGCCATCTAGAGGCCCTAATGCAGTATTTTCCTCATTCACACTAGATGGCGCTAATGAGCATACTTCTTTCCTATGATAGTCAGTGCCATCTAGTGGCCATTATAAGTATGCTCGTCAGCGCCATCTAGTGGCCATAATGTGGTATATTTCCCATTCACACAGCCTGAGAACATTCAATCTTGCCCCGTTCGCTGTGAATAAAAAAAAAATCTCCCGGCAGTTTCGATGGGCGATTAGCGATGTAAAACGTTATAAATACGCCCCCCTCTGCGTCCATTTCACCCCCAAATAGTCCATTTCTCTCTTTTCTTCCCATTACGCGAATCATTCCCAGCTCCGCCTCCATCCCCGCCATTCGTTGGTTCACCAATTTTCCCGTCCGATTTTCAGGTTTTACGTGAATTTTATTGGACGTTCGTCACATTTGTGCCGCTCACACGCCTTCCAATCCGATTGTACGAAAAGCCATTTCAGGAAAGTCTATTACATCTAAAAATGAGAAATCGGAATTGCGCGCCCCCCGGGGGGGCGACTTTTCTGTTTTTAATCCCTTTGGGTCGAAATCGATTGGACGGGCTGGAAATTCCTTCTGGTTTCTGATGCGGGTTGCCACGTACGCGGCACAATCATAAATCGTATTTGATGAAATATGGCCGCCGTCTCCCACACCTGATTGGCGGCCCCGGCGGTTTCTCCTTCCAGCAGGTCGATAAGATTTACGAGCGAAATTACGAACGAACGCCGACGCCGGCGGGGATGCGAGGTCCCGTGATCGCCCGGGGGAGGTTCAAAATGGCGTTTGCAGCGGCTGCTGGGTTGCTGCTGCGGGGAAAAGCGCGGCCGTTTGTTTCCATATGGCGGAGGAGGACATAAAAACGGCGAGATTTTCATTTACCTCCTCCCGACGACGAGAATTCTCGATTATTTTTTTCTATTATAATTTAGCGGTAATGTGCGGAAAAAAGGAGGCGGCGTGATTCCTCTCCACCCCGCGGCTACGGGAAAAAAACAGAACGATCGTCTCCGGCGCAGGTTTTGATGTTTGAAGCGTGAAGCGGAGACGCCTAATTCTCCATTTTTATTCATAGCCGACACAACGGGGGAGCGCGGCGCCCCCCGCTGGAAAATACGTCCGCGCACCTCGGGAAGAGAGGAAGCCTTTTGTCTCCCTCGGACCGCGCCCGCCGCGATCGCAACAAACATTTTTTAAGTGCGTTAAATGAGCGCCACGGCGCCATTCTGCAAACCGCTGAGCGCCACATCGAAATCAACTTCTTCGTGTCGGCGCCCGGAGGTGAAAGATGGATAAACTGGCGGGAGGCGGTTCGATGGCTCTCACCGACTTATTGAGGATCGGCGGACCCCACTTAGCCCCCCGGCTGGAAAACAGCGAGGGACGCGGCAAAGGGGGGCGGGGGTTCTGTTTACCAATAACGCCGCCCGTTACCATGGCAACTGGATTCGAAACGCAAAATTAGAAAGCCGAGGTTATTTGGAACGATTATCGATTGTTCACTTTAAATAAAAGATGGCGACGATTCTACCAGAACGTGACCTCCGGGAACCGGCATCCCAAATATGGCAGTAGAGTGTAAGCTCCTGGGGACAGAGTCTCATTAGACTGTAAGCTCCTGGGGTCAGAGTCTCATTATACCTCTAGACTGTAAGCTCCTGAGGTCAGGATCTCATTATACTCTAGACTGTAAGCTCCTGGGGTCAGGGTCTCATTATACCTCTAGACTGTAAGCTCCTGGGGTCAGGATCTCATTATACCTCTAGACTGTAAGCTCCTGGGGTCAGGGTCTCATTATACCTCTAGACTGTAAGCTCCTGGGGTCAAGGTCTCATTATACCTCTAGACTGTAAGCTCCTGGGGTCAGGATCTCATTATACCTCTAGACTGTAAGCTCCTGGGGTCAGGGTCTCATTATACCTCTAGACTGTAAGCTCCTGAGGTCAGGATCTCATTATACCTCTAGACTGTAAGCTCCTGAGGTCAGGGTCTCATTATACCTCTAGACTGTAAGCTCCTGGGGTCAGGGTCTCATTATACCTCTAGACTGTAAGCTCCTGGGGTCAGGGTCTCATTATACCTCTAGACTGTAAGCTCCTGGGGTCAGGGTCTCATTATACCTCTAGACTGTAAGCTCCTGGGGTCAGGGTCTCATTATACCTCTAGACTGTAAGCTCCTGGGGACAGGGTCTCATTATACCTCTAGACTGTAAGCTCCTGGGGTCAGGATCTCATTATACCTCTAGACTGTAAGCTCCTGGGGTCAGGGTCTCATTATACTCCAGACTGTAAGCTCCTGAGGTCAGGATCTCATTATACCTCTAGACTGTAAGCTCCTGGGGTCAGGGTCTCATTATACTCCAGACTGTAAGCTCCTGAGGTCAGGATCTCATTATACCTCTAGACTGTAAGCTCCTGGGGTCAGGGTCTCATTATACCTCTAGACTGTAAGCTCCTGGGGTCAGGATCTCATTATACCTCTAGACTGTAAGCTCCTGGGGTCAGGGTCTCATTATACCTCTAGACTGTAAGCTCCTGGGGTCAAGGTCTCATTATACCTCTAGACTGTAAGCTCCTGGGGTCAGGATCTCATTATACCTCTAGACTGTAAGCTCCTGAGGTCAGGATCTCATTATACCTCTAGACTGTAAGCTCCTGAGGTCAGGGTCTCATTATACCTCTAGACTGTAAGCTCCTGGGGTCAGGGTCTCATTATACCTCTAGACTGTAAGCTCCTGGGGTCAGGGTCTCATTATACCTCTAGACTGTAAGCTCCTGGGGTCAGGGTCTCATTATACCTCTAGACTGTAAGCTCCTGGGGACAGGGTCTCATTATACCTCTAGACTGTAAGCTCCTGGGGTCAGGATCTCATTATACCTCTAGACTGTAAGCTCCTGGGGTCAGGGTCTCATTATACTCCAGACTGTAAGCTCCTGAGGTCAGGATCTCATTATACCTCTAGACTGTAAGCTCCTGGGGTCAGGGTCTCATTATACTCTAGACTGTAAGCTCCTGGGGTCAGGGTCTCATTATACTCCAGACTGTAAGCTCCTGAGGTCAGGATCTCATTATACCTCTAGACTGTAAGCTCCTGGGGTCAGGGTCTCATTATACTCCAGACTGTAAGCTCCTGAGGTCAGGATCTCATTATACCTCTAGACTGTAAGCTCCTGGGGACAGGGTCTCATTATACCTCTAGACTGTAAGCTCCTGAGGTCAGGATCTCATTATACCTCTAGACTGTAAGCTCCTGGGGACAGGGTCTCATTATACCTCTAGACTGTAAGCTCCTGGGGTCAGGATCTCATTATACCTCTAGACTGTAAGCTCCTGGGGTCAGGGTCTCATTATACTCCAGACTGTAAGCTCCTGAGGTCAGGATCTCATTATACCTCTAGACTGTAAGCTCCTGGGGTCAGGATCTCATTATACCTCTAGACTGTAAGCTCCTGGGGTCAGGGTCTCATTATACCTCTAGACTGTAAGCTCCTGGGGTCAGGATCTCATTATACCTCTAGACTGTAAGCTCCTGAGGTCAGGATCTCATTATACCTCTAGACTGTAAGCTCCTGGGGTCAGGATCTCATTATACCTCTAGACTGTAAGCTCCTGGGGTCAGGGTCTCATTATACCTCTAGACTGTAAGCTCCTGGGGTCAGGATCTCATTATACCTCTAGACTGTAAGCTCCTGGGGTCAGGGTCTCATTATACCTCTAGACTGTAAGCTCCTGGGGTCAGGATCTCATTATACCTCTAGACTGTAAGCTCCTGGGGTCAGGATCTCATTATACCTCTAGACTGTAAGCTCCTGAGGTCAGGATCTCATTATACCTCTAGACTGTAAGCTCCTGGGGTCAGGGTCTCATTATACTCTAGACTGTAAGCTCCTGGGGTCAGGATCTCATTATACCTCTAGACTGTAAGCTCCTGGGGTCAGGATCTCATTATACCTCTAGACTGTAAGCTCCTGGGGTCAGGATCTCATTATACCTCTAGACTGTAAGCTCCTGGGGTCAGGATCTCATTATACCTCTAGACTGTAAGCTCCTGGGGTCAGGGTCTCATTATACCTCTAGACTGTAAGCTCCTGGGGTCAGGAACTCATTATACCTCTAGACTGTAAGCTCCTGGGGTCAGGATCTCATTATACCTCTAGACTGTAAGCTCCTGGGGTCAGGGTCTCATTATACCTCTAGACTGTAAGCTCCTGGGGACAGGGTCTCATTATACCTCTAGACTGTAAGCTCCTGGGGTCAGGATCTCATTATACCTCTAGACTGTAAGCTCCTGGGGTCAGGGTCTCATTATACTCTAGACTGTAAGCTCCTGAGGTCAGGATCTCATTATACCTCTAGACTGTAAGCTCCTGGGGTCAGGGTCTCATTATACTCTAGACTGTAAGCTCCTGAGGTCAGGATCTCATTATACCTCTAGACTGTAAGCTCCTGGGGTCAGGGTCTCATTATACCTCTAGACTGTAAGCTCCTGAGGTCAGGATCTCATTATACCTCTAGACTGTAAGCTCCTGGGGTCAGGATCTCATTATACCTCTAGACTGTAAGCTCCTGAGGTCAGGGTCTCATTATACCTCTAGACTGTAAGCTCCTGAGGTCAGGAACTCATTATACCTCTAGACTGTAAGCTCCTGGGGTCAGGATCTCATTATACCTCTAGACTGTAAGCTCCTGGGGTCAGGGTCTCATTATACCTCTAGACTGTAAGCTCCTGGGGTCAGGATCTCATTATACCTCTAGACTGTAAGCTCCTGGGGTCAGGGTCTCATTATACCTCTAGACTGTAAGCTCCTGGGGTCAGGATCTCATTATACCTCTAGACTGTAAGCTCCTGGGGTCAGGGTCTCATTATACCTCTAGACTGTAAGCTCCTGGGGTCAGGGTCTCATTATACCTCTAGACTGTAAGCTCCTGGGGTCAGGGTCTCATTATACCTCTAGACTGTAAGCTCCTGGGGTCAGGGACTCATTATACCTCTAGACTGTAAGCTCCTGGGGTCAGGATCTCATTATACCTCTAGACTGTAAGCTCCTGGGGTCAGGATCTCATTATACCTCTAGACTGTAAGCTCCTGGGGTCAGGATCTCATTATACCTCTAGACTGTAAGCTCCTGGGGTCAGGGTCTCATTATACCTCTAGACTGTAAGCTCCTGGGGTCAGGGTCTCATTATACCTCTAGACTGTAAGCTCCTGGGGTCAGGGTCTCATTATACCTCTAGACTGTAAGCTCCTGGGGTCAGGGACTCATTATACCTCTAGACTGTAAGCTCCTGGGGTCAGGGTCTCATTATACCTCTAGACTGTAAGCTCCTGGGGTCAGGATCTCATTATACCTCTAGACTGTAAGCTCCTGAGGTCGGGGTCTCATTATACCTCTAGACTGTAAGCTCCTGGGGTCAGGGTCTCATTATACCTCTAGACTGTAAGCTCCTGGGGTCAGGATCTCATTATATCTCTAGACTGTAAGCTCCTGAGGTCAGGATCTCATTATACCTCTAGACTGTAAGCTCCTGGGGTCAGGGTCTCATTATACCTCTAGACTGTAAGCTCCTGGGGTCAGGGTCTCATTATACCTCTAGACTGTAAGCTCCTGGGGTCAGGATCTCATTATACCTCTAGACTGTAAGCTCCTGAGGTCAGGATCTCATTATACCTCTAGACTGTAAGCTCCTGGGGTCAGGATCTCATTATACCTCTAGACTGTAAGCTCCTGGGGTCAGGGTCTCTTTGGATCTCTGGGATGATATTTGACACTTTGTGATGTTTTTGTAGAATTTGTGGATATTTCGTGTCCGATGACACGCGTCCATGGCGTACCGTTCTCCACATTTACTGTACGCGATGGATTCTCGGCGCCATTCCCCGCACCAGGAAACGAGGATATAAAGCCGGTGAGGTAACAGTCCGGGATGAGGGTTGCCTTGGCAGCGTAACCCCTGAGGAGTCGGCGCGGCGCAGTGCGCACGCGCAGAGAGCGGGGTGACAATATATCGCCGTACACCTCACTTTATGGCCCCATAAAAGTCAGAACGCCCCGTGCCGCAGAGAGGACTAGGCTGGGGGGGTCACTGCGCTCTCTTCTGGCTCTGTAGAGGAGCGGAGGAGGGGAGAGGGGGGGAGGGGCGCCACACTCAGGGCCAGTTCACGAATGTCAGCGGCAAGGCGAGCGATAATCTGCGGGCGCTAAGCGGGGCGCTCAGCTGTCTGCGGGTTGCAAATTAGCCGCTCTTCATGTACCATAATGTTCCTCAATTTGTCCGCTGCGGGTGACATAACCCGGTTACCATAGCGACTGCCATCCATTACCACCCCCCTCCCCCCCTCTACCCCGGCCAACTTCCTCTGCCCCACGCAGACGTTTCCCGACCGAAAAAAAATCACAGCGATAATTCACCCAGAATGAGCCCCACGTGTCCGAGATTCACCGGGACATTAGAGTGTAAGCTCCTCTGTATAGAGACTGATGTGACTGTGGGGGAGGGGACATTAGAGTGTAAGCTCCTCTGTATAGAGACTGATGTGACTGTGGGGGGAGGGGACATTAGAGTGTAAGCTCCTCTGTATAGAGACTGATGTGACTGTGGGGGAGGGGACATTAGAGTGTAAGCTCCTCTGTATAGAGACTGATGTGACTGTGGGGGAGGGGACATTAGAGTGTAAGCTCCTCTGTACAGAGACTGATGTGACTGTGGGGGAGGGGACATTAGAGTGTAAGCTCCTCTGTATAGAGACTGATGTGACTGTGGGGGGAGGGGACATTAGAGTGTAAGCTCCTCTGTATAGAGACTGATGTGACTGTGGGGGAGGGGACATTAGAGTGTAAGCTCCTCTGTATAGAGACTGATGTGACTGTGGGGGGAGGGGACATTAGAGTGTAAGCTCCTCTGTACAGAGACTGATGTGTGGGGGGAGGGGACATTAGAGTGTAAGCTCCTCTGTACAGAGACTGATGTGACTGTGGGGGAGGGGACATTAGAGTGTAAGCTCCTCTGTATAGAGACTGATGTGACTGTGGGGGGGAGGGGACATTAGAGTGTAAGCTCCTCTGTATAGAGACTGATGTGACTGAGGGGGGAGGGGACATTAGAGTGTAAGCTCCTCTGTACAGAGACTGAGGTGACTGTGGGGGGAGGGGACATTAGAGTGTAAGCTCCTCTGTATAGAGACTGATGTGACTGTGGGGGAGGGGACATTAGAGTGTAAGCTCCTCTGTATAGAGACTGATGTGACTGTGGGGGGAGGGGACATTAGAGTGTAAGCTCCTCTGTACAGAGACTGATGTGACTGTGGGGGAGGGGACATTAGAGTGTAAGCTCCTCTGTACAGAGACTGATGTGACTGTGGGGGAGGGGACATTAGAGTGTAAGCTCCTCTGTATAGAGACTGATGTGACTGTGGGGGAGGGGACATTAGAGTGTAAGCTCCTCTGTATAGAGACTGATGTGACTGTGGGGGGGAGGGGACATTAGAGTGTAAGCTCCTCTGTATAGAGACTGATGTGACTGTGGGGGGAGGGGACATTAGAGTGTAAGCTCCTCTGTATAGAGACTGATGTGACTGTGGGGGAGGGGACATTAGAGTGTAAGCTCCTCTGTATAGAGACTGATGTGACTGTGGGGGGAGGGGACATTAGAGTGTAAGCTCCTCTGTACAGAGACTGATGTGACTGTGGGGGAGGGGACATTAGAGTGTAAGCTCCTCTGTACAGAGACTGATGTGACTGTGGGGGGAGGGGACATTAGAGTGTAAGCTCCTCTGTACAGAGACTGATGTGACTGTGGGGGAGGGGACATTAGAGTGTAAGCTCCTCTGTACAGAGACTGATGTGACTGTGGGGGAGGGGACATTAGAGTGTAAGCTCCTCTGTACAGAGACTGATGTGACTGTGGGGGAGGGGACATTAGAGTGTAAGCTCCTCTGTACAGAGACTGATGTGACTGTGGGGGGAGGGGACATTAGAGTGTAAGCTCCTCTGTATAGAGACTGATGTGACTGTGGGGGAGGGGACATTAGAGTGTAAGCTCCTCTGTACAGAGACTGATGTGACTGTGGGGGAGGGGACATTAGAGTGTAAGCTCCTCTGTACAGAGACTGATGTGACTGTGGGGGGAGGGGACATTAGAGTGTAAGCTCCTCTGTACAGAGACTGATGTGACTGTGGGGGGAGGGGACATTAGAGTGTAAGCTCCTCTGTATAGAGACTGATGTGACTGTGGGGGAGGGGACATTAGAGTGTAAGCTCCTCTGTACAGAGACTGATGTGACTGTGGGGGAGGGGACATTAGAGTGTAAGCTCCTCTGTATAGAGACTGATGTGACTGGGGGGGGAGGGGACATTAGAGTGTAAGCTCCTCTGTACAGAGACTGATGTGACTGGGGGGGGAGGGGACATTAGAGTGTAAGCTCCTCTGTACAGAGACTGATGTGACTGTGGGGGAGGGGACATTAGAGTGTAAGCTCCTCTGTATAGAGACTGATGTGACTGTGGGGGGAGGGGACATTAGAGTGTAAGCTCCTCTGTATAGAGACTGATGTGACTGTGGGGGAGGGGACATTAGAGTGTAAGCTCCTCTGTACAGAGACTGATGTGACTGTGGGGGGAGGGGACATTAGAGTGTAAGCTCCTCTGTACAGAGACTGATGTGACTGTGGGGGGAGGGGACATTAGAGTGTAAGCTCCTCTGTATAGAGACTGATGTGATTGTGGGGGGAGGGGACATTAGAGTGTAAGCTCCTCTGTACAGAGACTGATGTGACTGTGGGGGGAGGGGACATTAGAGTGTAAGCTCCTCTGTACAGAGACTGATGTGACTGTGGGGGGGAGGGGACATTAGAGTGTAAGCTCCTCTGTACAGAGACTGATGTGACTGTGGGGGGAGGGGACATTAGAGTGTAAGCTCCTCTGTATAGAGACTGATGTGACTGTGGGGGGAGGGGACATTAGAGTGTAAGCTCCTCTGTACAGAGACTGATGTGACTGTGGGGGAGGGGACATTAGAGTGTAAGCTCCTCTGTATAGAGACTGATGTGACTGTGGGGGGAGGGGACATTAGAGTGTAAGCTCCTCTGTATAGAGACTGATGTGACTGTGGGGGGAGGGGACATTAGAGTGTAAGCTCCTCTGTACAGAGACTGATGTGACTGTGGGGGGAGGGGACATTAGAGTGTAAGCTCCTCTGTACAGAGACTGATGTGACTGTGGGGGAGGGGACATTAGAGTGTAAGCTCCTCTGTATAGAGACTGATGTGACTGTGGGGGAGGGGACATTAGAGTGTAAGCTCCTCTGTATAGAGATTGATGTGACTGTGGGGGAGGGGACATTAGAGTGTAAGCTCCTCTGTATAGAGACTGAAGTGACTGTGGGGGAGGGGACATTAGAGTGTAAGCTCCTCTGTATAGAGACTGATGTGACTGTGGGGGGAGGGGACATTAGAGTGTAAGCTCCTCTGTATAGAGACTGATGTGACCGTGGGGGAGGGGACATTAGAGTGTAAGCTCCTCTGTACAGAGACTGATGTGACTGTGGGGGAGGGGACATTAGAGTGTAAGCTCCTCTGTATAGAGACTGATGTGACTGTGGGGGGAGGGGACATTAGAGTGTAAGCTCCTCTGTATAGAGACTGATGTGACTGTGGGGGGGAGGGGACATTAGAGTGTAAGCTCCTCTGTACAGAGACTGATGTGACTGTGGGGGGGAGGGGACATTAGAGTGTAAGCTCCTCTGTACAGAGACTGATGTGACTGTGGGGGGAGGGGACATTAGAGTGTAAGCTCCTCTGTACAGAGACTGATGTGTGGGGGAGGGGACATTAGAGTGTAAGCTCCTCTGTACAGAGAATGATGTGATGTGGGGGGAGGGGACATTAGAGTGTAAGCTCCTCTGTACAGAGACTGATGTGACTGTGGGGGGAGGGGACATTAGAGTGTAAGCTCCTCTGTACAGAGACTGATGTGACTGTGGGGGGAGGGGACATTAGAGTGTAAGCTCCTCTGTATAGAGACTGATGTGACTGTGGGGGGAGGGGACATTAGAGTGTAAGCTCCTCTGTATAGAGACTGATGTGACTGTGGGGGAGGGGACATTAGAGTGTAAGCTCCTCTGTATAGAGACTGATGTGACTGTGGGGGGAGGGGACATTAGAGTGTAAGCTCCTCTGTATAGAGACTGATGTGACTGTGGGGGGAGGGGACATTAGAGTGTAAGCTCCTCTGTACAGAGACTGATGTGACTATGGGGGAGGGGACATTAGAGTGTAAGCTCCTCTGTATAGAGAGTGATGTGACTGTGGGGGAGGGGACATTAGAGTGTAAGCTCCTCTGTATAGAGAGTGATGTGACTGTGGGGGAGGGGACATTAGAGTGTAAGCTCCTCTGTACAGAGACTGATGTGACTGTGGGGGAGGGGACATTAGAGTGTAAGCTCCTCTGTATAGAGACTGATGTGACAGTGGGGGGAGGGGACATTAGAGTGTAAGCTCCTCTGTATAGAGACTGATGTGACTGTGGGGGAGGGGACATTAGAGTGTAAGCTCCTCTGTACAGAGAC
The DNA here is from genome assembly GCF_042186555.1 of Aquarana catesbeiana. Lineage (NCBI taxonomy): Eukaryota > Metazoa > Chordata > Amphibia > Anura > Ranidae > Aquarana > Aquarana catesbeiana. The sequence continues at coordinate 216,526,898 of NC_133336.1, read as the reverse complement.
TGATGTGACTGTGGGGGGAGGGGACATTAGAGTGTAAGCTCCTCTGTACAGAGACTGATGTGTGGGGGAGGGGACATTAGAGTGTAAGCTCCTCTGTACAGAGACTGATGTGACTGTGGGGGGAGGGGACATTAGAGTGTAAGCTCCTCTGTACAGAGACTGATGTGACTGTGGGGGGAGGGGACATTAGAGTGTAAGCTCCTCTGTATAGAGACTGATGTGACTGTGGGGGGAGGGGACATTAGAGTGTAAGCTCCTCTGTATAGAGACTGATGTGACTGTGGGGGAGGGGACATTAGAGTGTAAGCTCCTCTGTATAGAGACTGATGTGACTGTGGGGGGAGGGGACATTAGAGTGTAAGCTCCTCTGTATAGAGACTGATGTGACTGTGGGGGGAGGGGACATTAGAGTGTAAGCTCCTCTGTACAGAGACTGATGTGACTATGGGGGAGGGGACATTAGAGTGTAAGCTCCTCTGTATAGAGAGTGAGTGACTGTGGGGGAGGGGACATTAGAGTGTAAGCTCCTCTGTATAGAGAGTGATGTGACTGTGGGGGAGGGGACATTAGAGTGTAAGCTCCTCTGTATAGAGACTGATGTGACTGTGGGGGGAGGGGACATTAGAGTGTAAGCTCCTCTGTACAGAGACTGATGACTGTGGGGGAGGGGACATTAGAGTGTAAGCTCCTCTGTATAGAGACTGATGTGACTGTGGGGGGAGGGGACATTAGAGTGTAAGCTCCTCTGTATAGAGACTGATGTGACTGTGGGGGGAGGGGACATTAGAGTGTAAGCTCCTCTGTACAGAGACTGATGTGACTGTGGGGGGAGGGGACATTAGAGTGTAAGCTCCTCTGTATAGAGACTGATGTGACTGTGGGGGAGGGGACATTAGAGTGTAAGCTCCTCTGTACAGAGACTGATGTGACTGTGGGGGGAGGGGACATTAGAGTGTAAGCTCCTCTGTACAGAGACTGATGTGACTGTGGGGGGAGGGGACATTAGAGTGTAAGCTCCTCTGTACAGAGACTGATGTGACTGTGGGGGGAGGGGACATTAGAGTGTAAGCTCCTCTGTACAGAGACTGATGTGACTGTGGGGGGAGGGGACATTAGAGTGTAAGCTCCTCTGTACAGAGACTGATGTGACTGTGGGGGGAGGGGACATTAGAGTGTAAGCTCCTCTGTATAGAGACTGATGTGACTGTGGGGGGAGGGGACATTAGAGTGTAAGCTCCTCTGTATAGAGACTGATGTGACTGTGGGGGAGGGGACATTAGAGTGTAAGCTCCTCTGTATAGAGACTGATGTGACTGTGGGGGGAGGGGACATTAGAGTGTAAGCTCCTCTGTATAGAGACTGATGTGACTGTGGGGGAGGGGACATTAGAGTGTAAGCTCCTCTGTACAGAGACTGATGTGACTGTGGGGGGAGGGGACATTAGAGTGTAAGCTCCTCTGTACAGAGACTGATGTGACTGTGGGGGGAGGGGACATTAGAGTGTAAGCTCCTCTGTACAGAGACTGATGTGACTGTGGGGGGAGGGGACATTAGAGTGTAAGCTCCTCTGTACAGAGACTGATGTGACTGTGGGGGGAGGGGACATTAGAGTGTAAGCTCCTCTGTACAGAGACTGATGTGACTGTGGGGGGAGGGGACATTAGAGTGTAAGCTCCTCTGTATAGAGACTGATGTGACTGTGGGGGGAGGGGACATTAGAGTGTAAGCTCCTCTGTATAGAGACTGATGTGACTGTGGGGGAGGGGACATTAGAGTGTAAGCTCCTCTGTATAGAGACTGATGTGACTGTGGGGGGAGGGGACATTAGAGTGTAAGCTCCTCTGTACAGAGACTGATGTGTCGTGGGGGAGGGGACATTAGAGTGTAAGCTCCTCTGTAAGAGACTGATGTGACTGTGGGGGAGGGGACATTAGAGTGTAAGCTCCTCTGTATCAGAGACTGATGTGACTGTGGGGGGAGGGGACATTAGAGTGTAAGCTCCTCTGTATAGAGACTGATGTGACTGTGGGGGAGGGGACATTAGAGTGTAAGCTCCTCTGTATAGAGACTGATGTGACTGTGGGGGAGGGGACATTAGAGTGTAAGCTCCTCTGTATAGAGACTGATGTGACTGTGGGGGAGGGGACATTAGAGGTGTAAGCTCCTCTGTATAGAGACTGATGTGACTGTGGGGGAGGGGACATTAGAGTGTAAGCTCCTCTGTATAGAGACTGATGTGACTGTGGGGGGAGGGGACATTAGAGTGTAAGCTCCTCTGTACAGAGGACTGATGTGACTGTGGGGGGAGGGGATCATTAGAGTGTAAGCTCCTCTGTACAGAGACTGATGTGACTTGTGGGGGAGGG